>NW_027210914.1:0-27500 GCF_029030835.1 Brachyistius frenatus
ATAATATGATATAAAGTCATACTATAGCATGTCGTCTATAATATGATATAAAGTCATACTATAGCATGTCGTCTATAATATGATATAAAGTCACACTATAGCATGTCGTCTATAATATGATATAAAGTCATACTATAGCATGTCGTCTATAATATGATATAGTCATACTATAGCATGTCGTCTATAATATGATATAAAGTCATACTATAGCATGTCGTCTATAATATGATATAAAGTCATACTATAGCATGTCGTCTATAATATGATATAAAGTCATACTATAGCATGTCGTCTATAATATGATATAAAGTCATACTATAGCATGTCGTCTATAATATGATATAAAGTCATACTATAGCATGTCGTCTATAATATGATATAAAGTCATACTATAGCATGTCGTCTATAATATGATATAAAGTCACACTATAGCATGTCGTCTATAATATGATATAAAGTCATACTATAGCATGTCGTCTATAATATGATATAAAGTCACACTATAGCATGTCGTCTATAATATGATATAAAGTCACACTATCATACTATAGCAGTCAAAGTCATACTATAGCATGTAATATAATATGATATAAAGTCACACTATAGCATGTCGTCTATAATATGATATAAAGTCACACTATAGCATGTCGTCTATAATATGATATAAAGTACTATAGCAATAATATGATATAAAGTCACACTATAGCATGTCGTCTGTAATATGACAAAGTCACACTATAGCATGTCGTCTATAATATGATATAAAGTCACACTATAGCATGTCGTCTATAATATGATATAAAGTCATACTATAGCATGTCGTCTATAATATGATATAAAGTCATACTATAGCATGTCGTCTATAATATGATATAAAGTCACACTATAGCATGTCGTCTATAATATGATATAAAGTCATACTATAGCATGTCGTCTATAATATGATATAAAGTCACACTATAGCATGTCGTCTATAATATGATATAAAGTCACACTATAGCATGTCGTCTATAATATGATATAAAGTCATACTATAGCATGTCGTCTATAATATGATATAAAGTCACACTATAGCATGTCTATAATATATAATATAATATGATATAAAGTCACACTATAGCATGTCGTCTATAATATGATATAAAGTCACACTATAGCATGTCGTCTATAATATGATATAAAGTCACACTATAGCATGTCGTCTATAATATGATATAAAGTCATACTATAGCATGTCGTCTATAATATGATATAAAGTCATACTATAGCATGTCGTCTATAATATGATATAAAGTCACACTGATCTGTAAACTGATAATCAATAAAAATCAATATGAACCGATGGAGAGGTGATCTGTGTTCAATAACACTGGGTGACAACTTCCTGTCTTCCTGCAGAAAGAGGTGGGGCTGCGGCCGGAGGGTCGGGGGGGGGAGTGGAGGGACGTCTGGGAGGACGAGGAGGACGACTTCAGGAGGTGTCGAGTCGCTGTCGTCGCGTCACGGTAACACAGCCGGAAAAGTACACGCACATGTATGATGTATGACCAGGAGACCAAGGTCACGTGACGAAGGTCATACCCAGAACTAACAACGACTCATGAATAGTTATTAAAATATAAAGACAGCGATGAGTTGTTATTTTGCTTGCAGTGTGTGTCTCCTGTCAGAAGGTGGCGCTAACGCACCTGTAAGCTAAAAGTCTGCCAGCCACCGTTAGATAACATAAAGTAAATTAAAATAATTTAAAAAGATAAAAATCCTCTCTGAAAAAAATGATTTGTTTTCACTTTAAAAAGTTTTGAAATCAGCAGATGAATTGTGACTTCGTAGAAAATAAACTGAACTCTGAAATGATCCGATGTCAGATTACAGAACCAGAGGAAGCTGCAGCTCTGCTTCATCAACGAGGAGGAGGAGCAGGAGGAGGAGGCAGAGAAGGAGGTAGGAGGAGGATTAGGAGGAGGAGGAGGAGGAGGAGGTGGAGAAGGAGGTAAGAGGAGGATTATGAAGAGGAGAATGAGGTAGGAGGAGGATTAAGAGGAGGAGCAGCAGAAAGAGGTCGGAGGAGGATTAGGAGGAGGAGGAGGAGCAGCAGAAGGAGGTTTGAGGAGGAGGAGCAGGAGGAGGAGGTGGGAGGAGGATTAGGAGGAAAAGGAGGAGGAGGATTAGGAGGAAGAGGAGGAGGAGGAGGAGATAGGTGATTAGTAGGAAGAGGAGGAGGAGAAGCAGGAGGAGGATTAGGAGGAGGAGGTAGGAGGAGGATTAGGAGGAAGAGGAGGAGGAGGAAGGAGGAAGAAGGGAAAGAGGTAGGAGTAGGAGGAGGAGCAGGAGGAGGAGGACGTAGGAGGAGGAAAAGGTCTACATCATCTCTTCTGTATCTACAATGTTAAATGAAATGAAAAGTAAAACATGAAAGTCTCTAATGTGAATCTGGACATGAAGGTTTATGAGGTGAATATTTCTGTTAATATCCAACATGTACGATGTTTAATATTTAACGGTTTAATGAATTTTTGTCCAAATCTGACACAGAAACGCTTTAAAACACTTAAATATTGATAAATAATAATATATAATATGAATGTTATTGAACACATGGTGACGTGTTCAAACTGTAACGAAGACGTTTTGGATCTTAAATCAGCATCAAAACAAACAGAAATCTGACCTCTGACCTTCGCACTGCCGTCAGGTTCCCACGGGAACGGGGCACAACGGTTGCCATGCCGCCGGGCTGAAACAGGAAGTGGTGACGGCTCTGCGGACGCTGAGAGACAAACTGCTGTCTGAACAGAAGGAGGTGAAATATATATTTATATAAATGTATATATATATTTATATAAATGTATATATATTCATATATATATAAATATGTATATTTATATATTAAAGTTATCAGAGGAGTGGTTGTGTTTAGTGTGTGTGTTTAATGTGTGTGTGTGTGCGTGTGTGTGCTTAATGTGTGTGTGTGTGCGTGTGTGTGTGTGCTTAATGTGTGTGTGTGTGTGTGTTTAATGTGTGTGTGTGTGTGCTTAATGTGTGTGTGTGTGTGTGTGTGTATGTGTGTTTAATGTGTGTGTGTGCTTAATGTGTGTGTGTGTGTTTAATGTGTGTGTGTGTGTGCGTGTGTGTGTGTGTGTGTTTAATGTGTGTGTGTGTGTGTGTGTATGTGTGTTTAATGTGTGTGTGTGTTTAATGTGTGTGTGTGTGTGTGTATGTGTGTTTAATGTGTGTGTGTGCTTAATGTGTGTGTGTGTGTGTGTGTGTATGTGTGTTTAATGTGTGTGTGTGTTTAATGTGTGTGTGTGTGTGTTTAATGTGTGTGTGTGTGTGCGTGTGTGTGTGTGTGTTTAATGTGTGTGTGTGTGCGTGTGTGTGTGTGTTTAATGTGTGTGTGTTTAATGTGTGTGTGTGAGTGTGTGTTTAATGTGTGTGTGTGCTTAATGTGTGTGTGTGTGTGTGTTTAATGTGTGTGTGTGCGTGTGTGTTTAATGTGCGTGTGTGTGTGTGTGTGTGTGTGTGTGTGTGTTTAATGTGTGTTGTGTGTGTGTGTGTGTGTGTGTGTGTGTGTGTGTGTGTGTGTGTGTGTGTGTGTGTGTGTGTGTGTGTGCAGTGTCTGTCCTCCAGCTGTGTCTCAGAGCGGAGACATCTGGATCGTTGGGATCTGCAGGATTCGTCTCTGCAGCATCTCGATGTCCTGCGAGCGTCTCTGCAGCAGGACGTTCACGGTAGTCGTGGAAACATAACAAAGTCTTTGAACGTTTTTTTGTTTTTTTTACGTAATCAAACGTCTCCGTTCGCGTCTCGTTATGAACTCTTTGTTTTGCTGCTTTTCTTCTCGCAGCTCTGAGTTCTGATCTGGTCGCCGAGCTGCTGATCCGAGACCAGCTGAGGACGAAGCAGGACGCCATGCTGCTGGACGTCCAGGACCTGACCTAGTCCCGGGACAGGGGACGGGACCGGACCAGGATGCTGATCACCCTCTGAGCCTGTAAAAGTTGTGGAGCCTCTGAGGATCTGAGGAAGGTCGAAGTTAGAAATCAGCGTTTCAGCACCAATCAGCTGTTTCCTGACGTCCACCAATGTTCACCAACGTTCACCAACGTTCACCAACGTCCACCAACGTCCACCATCGTTCACCAACGTTCATCAACGTTCATCAAAGTTCATCAATGTCCACCAACGTTCACCAACGTCCACCAACGTTCACCAACGTCCACCAACGTCCACCAACGTTCACCAATGTCCACCAACGTTCACCAACGTCCACCAACGTCCACCAACGTTCACCAACGTTCACCAACGTTCACCAACGTCCACCAACGTCCACCAATGTTCACCAACGTCCACCAACGTCCACCAACGTTCACCAACGTTCATCAAAGTTCATCAACGTTCACCAACGTCCACCAACGTTCACCAACGTTCATCAAAGTTCATCAACGTTCACCAACGTTCACCAACGTCCACCAACGTCCACCAACGTTCACCAACGTCCACCAACGTTCACCAACGTTCATCAACGTTCACCAACGTTCATCAAAGTTCATCAACGTCCACCAACGTTCATCAAAGTTCACCAACGTCCACCAACGTTCACCAACGTTCACCAACGTTCATCAACGTTCATCTTTCAGCCTCCGGAAAGCTTTTTCTCAGTTTCTGTTTCTTGCTGAAGTTCATCCGTTGGGATTCTTTCGTTTTATTAACGTTGGACTCATCAGATTTTCAGAAGTTCTTCTTCCATCAACAGACGTTGAAATGCAGTGAAAGAAAACTGATTTAATGAAGCAGATTAACTAATTTTTTGGATAATTTTTTTTTAAATTTAACAAAACATAACGGAGAATATTTTTATAGTTTTTAAGATTTTGAGAGGTTTTAAAATGAACTCACGAAACAAACGTTGGTGTTTAAAAAAAAAAAAAAAAAAAGATAAAACCTTAAATCATTTAGAAAAAAATCAAACTTCAAACACTTGACATGCAGGAAGAGGAAGAAATGTGGAAATGATGATCAAGAGAGTTTTCATAAAGAATATTAGCATTTATGCGTGTTTAGTTTTAACAGTTGTTTTTTACGTTAAACTTATATGTTGACTCACAAACATTCATTATTTCGTATTTACAGATTTTTCTCAGGTTGGAAAACGGCCGGTTGAAGTCGAACACTTCGAACTCTTCGAACACTTCGAACACTTCAAACTCTTCGAACACTTCGAACACTTCGAACGCTTCGAACTCTTCGAACATTTCGAACTCTTCGAACGTTTCGAACTCTTCGAACACTTCGAACTCTTCGAACTCTTCAAACGTTTCGAACACTTCGAACATTTCGAACACTTCGAACATTTCGAACATTTCAAACACTTCGAACCCGTCGAACATTTCGAACGTTTCGAACACTTCGAACTCTTCGAACGTTTCGAACACTTCGAACTCTTCGAACACTTCGAACACTTCGAACTCTTCGAACGTTTCGAACATTTCGAACTCTTCGAACGTTTCGAACACTTCGAACCCGTCGAACATTTCGAACACTTCAAACATTTCGAACTCTTCGAATGTTTCGAACTCTTCGAACGTTTCGAACACTTCGAACATTTCGAACATTTCGAACCCGTCGAACGTTTCGAACACTTCGAACATTTCGAACATTTCGAACCCGTCGAACGTTTCGAACCCGTCGAACATTTCGAACACTTCGAACGTTTCAAACACTTCGAACGTTTCGAACACTTCGAACATTTCGAACATTTCGAACCCGTCGAACATTTCGAACCCGTCGAACATTTTGAACCCGTCGAACATTTCGAACCCGTCGAACATTTCGAACACTTCGAACGTTTCGAACACTTCGAACTCTTCGAACGTTTCGAACCCGTCGAACATTTCGAACACTTCAAACCCGTCGAACATTTCGAACACTTCGAACACTTTGAACATTTCGAACACTTTGAACATTTCGAACTCTTCGAACGTTTCGATCACTTCGAACCCGTCGAACATTTCGAACACTTGGAACATTTCGAACACTTGGAACATTTCGAACTCTTCGAACGTTTCGAACACTTCGAACCCGTCGAACATTTCGAACACTTTGAACATTTCGAACTCTTCGAACGTTTCGAACTCTTCGAACGTTTCGAACACTTCGAACCCGTCGAACACTTCGAACACTTCGAACTCTTCGAACGTTTCGAACACTTCGAACGTTTCGAACATTTCGAACCCGTCGAACATTTCGAACCCGTCGAACATTTCGAACATTTCGAACCCATCGAACATTTCAAACACTTCGAACGTTTCGAACTCTTCGAACGTTTCGAACACTTCGAACACTTCGAACACTTCGAACACTTCGAACGTTTCGAACATTTCGAACTCTTCGAACGTTTCGAACACTTCGAACTCTTCGAACACTTCGAACACTTCGAACTCTTCGAATGTTTCACTTTGAGGGTTTTGTGGATCAAAGTTTACGTAAAAATTATTTTCTTCTTTTATGGTTTCAGAAGTTTTTATCAGCTGCTGAACGACAAGAAATCCAGAGAAAACGAATGAACTCTGTTACAAATCAGACTAACTTATCTATTTATGTTTTATTTGGTTTATTACGTCATTTCTTTTGCCTGTTATTATAAAAAGGGAACAGTTTATTCATACATATCAAATGTGTAGCAACACCACGTAACTCATATCTTCATATTTTAATGTTTTATTCTGCGATTTTTGTTTCTGCTAGAATTGAAATGGGAATTTCACCAAAACTCGATTTCCCGCATTTAAAGGAAAAGAAATGTAGAAAGTTAAATTTCTCTGATATTTGTATTAGTCTCAGAGCTAAATAAAAATGTTCTTATTTACATTTAATAACATGATATCAACTTGTATTCAAAATGCAGCAAAAGAAGTGAGATTTAGATTTTGGTGACTTTCTTCTTTAACTGATGTGAAACTCTTCAGGTACATTCAGTGATTCTGTTATCAACGTTTATTGTAATAAATTTAAGGGAAAAACCGGCTCAATATCTTCAATCATGTGATGATGTGTCTGAATTATTTCTGCCGTATTTACATTTTTGTACTTTAAATTTTGGTCACAACCGGTGAAACGTTGCCTGGTTAAATGAACACGTATTTAAACATCAGGATGTTCAGATGATTTCAGACATCAGCGTCCGTCTGGGATGAGAAGCTGGATTCCATCTTCACGGAGGGATTTTATCGTAAAGAGAAATGTGTTACGTTTTTATTCCGGTATGAATATTTGAAGTCGCCTGAAATCGTGGTTTGAGTGTGAAAGTTTTGAAGTGACCCGTTTCTTTAATAAAACGCGGCGTCTTTGCAGGATTTAACATGAAATAAACGACTCTTTTATTTCACTGTGACTTTCAGAGTATTTCGAAATGTATTTTAAAATGTAAATAAAATTAATTACAAAAGTAATTGTACATGCTAAATAAAATGTTGCATTGCAAACAACATGGTGGTCTGTTGCAGTACGTTTTTGGTGTTGAGGAAAAGGAGCCATTTCCATCGTCACTATGACAACGCTGATGCTAGTTTGGGCGTTTTAGCGCGTTAATATTCTGTAATTAGATGATGAGATAGGAACGATTTAGTTTGGCCAAAATATTTGACAAATGAAAAATTAAGAGAAAATTAATAAAAGTTAAAACACTGTTAATTTGAGAACCAAATTTAACGTCAATCGATCCAACAGTTAGATAATTTACTGAAAATACAAACGTTAGCCTGACGGTCAGCAGGATTCTTCCGAAGGGGAACACCAAACGTTTGTACGAACTTTCAGCGCAATCCATCAAAAAATGGGCGGAGACACGACGACGAGCAGGACGACAATCTGCTCTTCTTATTTGAGTTCTGAATGATGTCATCAGTGTGTTGGGACGGTTAGCGGTAGCTAGTGTATCGTTAGCAAATTTACAGAGCGCTGCAGTAAATAAAGAGAATACATGTTCACGCAAATATAAAACCCGCCCTCAGTCAGCTGTTTAATCGTACACAGAAAAAACTGCATGATTGTAACAACAGCTAACATGTTCGCTAACGAAACATTTCTTCGCATAAATCTGAGATGTCGTCAATTTGAATTCTTGGATCCTTTAACACGTAAACACAATTTTTTGCAGCATAATTTTAATCTGAATATATTTTGAATATTCAAACTGTTCGTATGTTTCAGGAGGACAAACGCAGTGTTTTCTGTATGAATCCGGGCTGACGATGAAGATGGTGGTGATGATGATAGAGGAGGAGGAGGAAGAGGAGGAGCTGCAGTCACTGCTGTCTAATTAAAGCCTTGGCCAGGAGGCGCATGGAGGAGCAGAAACACGTCAAGCTGCTCGGTGAGTGATTTCATCTCATTTCATGTTTCTAAAAACCTTCTTATTGATATCAAACAGCTGTTTCACCTGTTTGTCAGAATATTAGTTCAAACATATAAATATATATATTTATATATATATATTTATATTTATATACATAAAGATTAACTCCAACTTTGAGGGTGTAAAATGATCTCGAGCTCATGACCATGTAGTTAGTGTTTTGGAGGCTGAGTATTGTAGAGTAATGGTGGTGGTCGAGGAAGCGTTGAGCTGCATGTCATCATTTATTGATTTATTGATCGACGCTGATCGTCGCAGGTTGGTTTTAATCGAGGAGCGTTTGCAGGTCAATTCAACAGGATTACAGCGAGTTAACATCGAGCTGATTTGGATCGTCAGTGAACCGACTGACAGAAATTAAAGTTAATAAATCTGAAAAACGATTTTTAAAAAAGGTAAAAGTGAAATATAAAATGTAAAAATCAGTTTTATCTTCGGCCTCCATGTTAACTTTTATTCCTCATGATTTGAAACCTCGGTCTGTCCTGTAATGTGAACAGCACCTCCTCCCCCCACATCCTCTACCCCCCCCCCCACCCACACACACCCCCTCTCCTCCTCTGCAGTCCTGTATTGGGTTTCATTCCTGCAGTTCTGACTGAATGAACGTTGATCAATTATTTACGGAGCAACTGAAGGTCAGAACAGAAACACTGAACACAACTCACTGAAGGAGGAGAGGGGGGGGGAGGAGGTGAAGGAGGAGGTGGAGGAAGAGGAGAGGGAGGAGGAGGAGGAGAGAGAGGGGAAGGAGGAGGTGAAGGGTGAGGAAGAGGAGAGGGAGGGGGAGGTGAAGGAGGAGGTGAAAGAGGAAGAGGAGAGGGAGGTGAAGGAGGAGGAGGGTGTTAATGATTGAGGAGGTAACTGAGTGAATCGTCTTCGTCAGCAGAACAAAGTCAACGAGCTTCGAACTAAAATGGTGTTTTTCTTTCCTCTCTGATCTCCGGAGGACGAAGGCAGAGATCAGACAGACGGACGACAGATTGAGTGACAGATCGATTGATTGACAGGAGAGTCCGGCGGCTGCGATGAGTCCAGAGGAGGTCGTCCAGTAGTCGGAGCGTCATGGAGCCGATCGGCGTCCTCAACGTCTCCGTGTCTTCGGCGTCTTGCAGCTTCGATGAATCCTACAAATACGTGTTTCTGCCCGTCTGCTACTCGCTGACCTTCGTCTGCAGCCTCGGCCTGAACTCCGTGGTGCTGCTGCGCTCCTGCCGTCGCCACGGCAACGGGCGGCGCTGGAACACGTCGCTCATCTACATGGTGAACCTGGCGTCCACCGACCTGATGTACGGCCTGTCGCTGCCCTTCCTGGTGGCGAGCTACGTGCTGCGGGACCGCTGGGTGTTCGGAGACTTCATGTGTCGCCTGGTTCGCTTCCTCTTCTACTTCAACCTCTACTGCTCCATCTTCTTCCTCACCTGCATCTCCGTGCACAGGTACGAAGCCCCGCCCACACCGGAGTCGCCGCTCCCTCCCGCCGACGTCACTTCCTGTCGAGACGTCGGTCGAACTTTTGATTCTAGAACGTCGTATAAATAAAGTTTTAACAAATTACCGGAAAAACCTTCCAAAGTGAATTATTCCAGATTTGAGTTCATTCGCTCGTCGAACATCTTCGCTCCGTTTCTCTTTGTTGTCTTTTTGCAATATCTAAACATTTTTCCTCCGTTTCAGCAGTTTTAGAAAACGTTCCCTGCAAGTTTCAGGAAACTAATAAACTACAAACAGGAAGTCGCTGCTGACGTTCATTTTCTGCTGTTTGAACTAAAAAACGAGGCGTAGCCACAAAACCGCCGTAGCAACAGTCAGCCAATCAGGAGCCGGTGAAATGTGAGCGACCTGCTGCCCTGCAGCCTCGTTCTCATCTCACCGGACCGAGTGTTTGAGGACCAGGTGTGTCCTCAGGTGTGTCCTCAGGTGTCTGAGTTCAGGTGTGTCCTCAGGTATCTGGGCATCTGCCACCCGATGAGGACCATCACGCTGGAGAGCAGGCGGGTGGTGAAGTTCACCTGCGCGGCGGTGTGGGTGGTGGTCTTCATCCTCACCTGCCCCATCTTCAGGTTCGCCCAGACGGGATACGTGAGGCGAGGCGGCGGCGGGAACCGGACCGGGGACGGGGACGGATACACCAACTGCTGGGACGACGCCATCGATAAGGAGTTCGCCGACTACGTCCCGTACGGCCTCATGCTCCACCTGCTGGGCTTCTTCGTGCCCTTCGTCATCATCGCCTGGTGCTACTCTCAGGTGGTGCGCACCATCTTCCGGACGCTGCGCTCGCCTCCCAGCTCAGTGGGCGAGGACGGGTCGGCGGGGGACGGGTCGGCGGGGGACGGGTCGGCGGACGCCGCCGGAGAGCGCGAGAGGACCTCGGTGTCCATCTCGGGCTCCCAGTACTCCCACTACATCCGGCGGCGGCGGAAATCCATCAAAACCATCGTGACCATCACGCTGCTGTTCGCGCTCTGCTTCCTGCCGTTCCACGTCACGCGGACGCTCTTCCTGCTGCTGCGGCGAGGACGACTCGGCGGCTGCAACGCCATGAAGGCCGTCTCCATCTGCTACAAGGTGACGCGGCCGCTGGCCTCCTGCAACGCCTGGCTCAACGCGCTGCTCTACTTCCTGACGGGGGATCACGGCGCCCCCTGCTGCTGGCCGGCGGAACGCACCGTCCGCAGAGACCGGCGGAGCGGCTCCCTCTGGTGGCCGCTGAACATCATGAAAAAAGAGGGCGTGGCCGACGAAGAGCAGGAGGCGGTGGAGAAGGTGGAGAGGGAGGTGCACATGGAGAATGAGTCCAAGTCCTCCCGGGTGATTTTCTAGGAAACGGTGGAGCCGCTCCGAGTTTCGTTACCAAACTAATATGAAACCATCGAGTTAACGCAGACAGGAAGTGGATATGAAGTTATCGGGAGTCTTTAAAGCACCACAGAAGAAGAAGAAGCTACGACAGCGAACAAACCAGTTGAAACGTTGGATTCATGTTTCAGGTCGGCTTTTAGTCGCTGCAGATTCATTTGTTTGTCTCATTTTGTTTTTAACGATATATCGAGGAACTTTCTTTTCGACGGCAGACGTTTCGCTGTCGTACGAACTTCACTGAACTCTTCTGAACGTCGGACCGTTGATTTCTATCATCTGTCCTCCGATCACAAAACCACGTCCTCAATTATTCACTCACTTTCTTGTTCTCCTGATTTAATCATCTGAAACCTTAAATTATTGTCTTCACGTCCTCGGAGTATTAAAATGAACAACTGAACGCTCCTCTTGATTTGAGGCCGTTCTGAAAATGTTACGTTTGAAAGCGTAGCGCCCTCTAGTGGTCGGAGAGGTGACGCAGGCCATGTGACGTCTGTATGATGCGAGTCACTTCCTGTCGGCTGTTTGCTTCGTGTTGTCGACCACGAGTTTTTTTAAAACTGCGGTTTACTGTTGCCATGACGATGTAGGTCGTATATTTTTAAGCAAGTAGACGCTCTAACGCTCAACACGGTTCACGTGAAAGTTATTTTTCTGCAAAAGTAAAAGTGGGCGCTAATTTAAGAGTACGAGTTGGAAGACGTTAGCTCGGATTCAGGTTTCAGAATAAATCATGACACTGATTTACGTGTATTTAATAAATATGTGGTGAATTCCAAACACTCGTTTCTGTGTTTCCTCAAACTTTAAACTGCTTCCTGTAAAAATGAGGTTTGATAAACGATATTCGATATTCTCTGTTTAGTTCAACTCCTCGTTTCTCTGAAGGTGAAATGATTGTTTTAGCCAGCAGGAGGAAATAAAGCAGAATGACCCTTTAATATTTTGAATTGCTCAGTTTTAATTCAGTAGAAGTTGAAACTCGTTTGTAAGTTTATTAGTTAAGAGTTAATTAGTGGTGTTCGACGAGGTTCGGAGAGTTTGGTGAAGATTCATGAGAACAAACTTCAGATAAACGTGAGGTTGGTGTTCGTACATGATAACCAGAAAGAGACAACTTTTAAGTTGAAAAGTTTAATTTGTTCAAACACACCTACGACTTCCTGTTCTGTTGGTTTAAAATGGTAAAATAAGACTTTTAAGGAAACTGTGATAATAACTTCAGTATTTAGTTCTTACAGATGATTCTGAGAAGGATTTAAACACATGGATCAATATCTTATCATCGGAGATTTCTGTTTATATTTTCACTTTTATACAAACTAAAATGTCAAAAACGATCAGAAGCTGCAGCGAAAGTTTGAGGTGACGTCTTCCAATGTTTTCTGACCAACAGGTTTACATCAAATGGGTAAAACAGTCGAACAAGAACACGATCTGCCCGTAAACGTTAAAATAATGTTAATGTTAATTTATCTTTTCAGCTGATTTTAGTTTCTTAATGTTTGTTTGAAGACTCAGAATCATTATTTCAAGAATTGTTTTCTGTCCATGTGAAGTCACCTGATGCCCCCAAAGGTGGATTAAACCATTTTAAAGCTAAATTTCAGTCTGTATTTGTGACCACGCCCCTTCGCCCTTACGACTCCGCCCTCTTTATGTGCTGCTGACTGTTTCTATTATTCAAACCTCCTGAACATGTGATTAATGTGACGGTTGTTAAAAAGGTGTCCCTCCCCTTTAACTGTGAAACTGTGAGCACCGGCCATGTTGTCATGCTGTTGTTGTTGTTGTTGTTGTTGTTGTTGTTGTTGTTGATGAGCTAAGACCTCGTCTGTTGTTTCTCTGTGGATTAAAGTGTTGTTGGTCTCAGCTCTCTGCCTCGTTCATGGTTAACGTGAAGATCCGCTCGCTCTCACAACCATTAACCAACTGGACACCGGACACTCACCTCCATCTGTCCGGACAAAACGTCCTCTAACCGTCCTCTGGTTGTCCTCTGGTCGTCCTCTAACCGTCCTCTGACTGCCCTCTAACCGTCCTCTAAACGTCCTTTGACCATCCTTTTAACGTCATCTGACCGTCCTCTGACTGTCCTCTAACTGCCCTCTAACCGTCCTCTAACTGTCCTCTAACTGCCCTCTAACCGTCCTCTAACCGTCCTCTGGTCGTCCTCTAACCGTCCTCTGACCGTCCTCTGGTCGTCCTCTAACCGTCATCTGGTCGTCCTCTAACCGTCCTCTGACCATCCTCTGGTCGTCCTCTAACCATCCTCTGGTCGTCCTCTAACCATCCTCTAACCGTCCTCTGGTCGTCCTCTAACCGTCCTCTGGTCGTCCTCTAACCATCCTCTAACCGTCCTCTGGTCGTCCTCTAACCGTCCTCTAACCGTCCTCTAAACGTCCTCTGGTCGTCCTTTTAACGTCCTCTAACCGTCCTTTGACTGTCCTCTAACCGTCCTCTGACCATCCTCTGACTGTCCTCTGGTCATCCTCTAACCGTCCTCTGACTGTCCTCTAATCGTCCTCTAACTGTCCTCTAACCGTCCTCTGACCGTCCTCTAACCGTCCTCCGACCGTCCTCTGGTCGTCCTCTAACCGTCCTCTGATAGTCCTCCTCTGAGGACCATGATGAGTTTCTACCCGTCAGGTGTTGTCCGGTGTCGCTGGACTTCCTGTCTGGAGGTCGTCCTGTCCTCGGTCAGTCCATCAGCTCCCACCGTGTGTCGCTGACCAGCCGGTAGTTGAGGCTGCGGTAGTTTTGTGGGTGAACTCGTCTCTGCCGCCAGACCTCCTCGTACAGGCTGCGTACGACCGGAGGCAGCGGCGGGAAGCCGGCGGTCCGAGCCAGCTCCCGGCAGTACTCCCACTGGTCCTGCTCCATCAGCAGCAGGTGGCGCCGCTCCACTCCACGCTCCAACTTCTCCCGCAGCTCCCGCCGCACCTCGTCCTCCATCTGAGCCCGAGACGGCAGAGGGACGGAACCGTCCAACACGGCCAGGGCGAACTGGACCTGCAGGAGGAGATGGACATGAGAGGAACCAGACCTCACAGGGCGTTTCGGGGGAACCGCAACACCTGCTGCTCACCTGGCAGTTGAAGTTGGGGAAGGGGCAGATGATCTTGCAGATGCCGATGAAGACGAGCGAGGGGAAGGCAGGAGGCAGCAGGAAGCGGTACAGAGGAGACACCACGTGGTCCTGGATGTCCAGACCCAGCTGAGCGCCGTCCAGGAACGGGTACCGGAAGTTGTAGCCGGTGCAGAACATCAGGACATCAGCCGGGACCACCGAGCCGTCCTGCAACCGATCACAAACACGACCGACCGATCACAGACATGACCAACCAATCAACCAATCACAGACACAACCGACCAATCGACCAATCACAGACACAACCGACCAATCGACCAATCACAGACACGACCGACCAATCACAGACACGACCCACCAGTCAACCAATCACAGACACAACCGACCAATCACAGACACAACCGACCAATCGACCAATCACAGACAGGTGGTTCAGTCACCTGGAAGCGGATGCTGCCGTCATCCTCCACCTCCTCCACTGATCTGGACTGTTGCAGCCCGGCAGGAAGAGGAAAGGTGAAGCGAGGTCGTCCGTGACTCAGAGTCACCTGGACAGAAGACGTAGAATCTGAACTCTGTCCGTCCTCGTCCATCAGGTGCGTTGAGTGTAGTTTTGTTACCTGAGCGCCGGCTTTGGCCAGTTCGATGGAAATGTCCAGTCCTGAAGCTTTAGCTCCCAGAACCACCACGGACCGACCGGAGAACGGTTCTGGACGCCGGTACGAGTGGCTGTGCAGAACCTCTCCTGCGTACAGAGACGGCACTGAGATGACGTTTCCTACATATTTCCAGTTTCAGACCGATTTTCTTTGTAAACTGAACAAACTTCAGTCGACTCAGTTTCTTTTTTTTTTTGCATTTCGATGTTCCGATGTTAACGCCGACTGTACCTTTAAAGTGTTGGATCCCTGGGATGTGAGGGATGTGCGGGTCGGAGTAGTGCCTTAAAAACAAATCAAACGTCTGCTCCGTCAGGCGGGTCGACTCGGTGCTTTGGTGCCACCGAGTGGCAACGGCAGGTAATGACTGGAAAACACCTTTACTTTGGAGCTAGTGGTTGGGCTCCATGAAGGAAATGGATTTTATCTTCCTGTTTTGGGTTCTGCAGTAGGAAGACTAGAACCTCTGGGTAGAGATCATCTGCATTCTACATCTGAGGGTAATAAATCAGCCTGATAGGGGGGGGGGGGGGGGTATTTAAAGGGACCTCCTTAGGATGGAGGGGGTGGGGGTGCAGAGTTATGAAGAAGGTAACAGACATTCTGATGAAGAAACTGTTGACTTGTACAAACTTTTTGGTTTAGAATTTGTTTGGTTGTTTGTTTTTATTTTGCAAATATATGTTTGTTATTTGGTGCTGGGTATTTACCTGTAAATATATGTTTGTTGTTTGGTGCTGGGTATTTACCTGTAAATATATGTTTGTTATTTGGTGCTGGGTATTTACCTGTAAATATATGTTTGTTGTTTGGTGCTGGGTATTTACCTGTAAATATATGTTTGTTATTTGGTGCTGGGTATTTACCTGTAAATATATGTTTGTTATTTGGTGCTGGGTATTTACCTGTAAATATATGTTTGTTATTTGGTGCTGGGTATTTACCTGTAAATATATTTTTTTGCCACAATTCTGCATTTTTGGGAGACCCACAATAAATTGCACCATCGCTACCTACGACTGCGCCATTTTTGTGCTGTTTTATCGAAGGACTGAGGTTGAACCCCGTCACACACATTTTCAGTTCATTTGGTGAAACTGGTTTAAAGTGGGACTAGTTTCCAGGGCGGAGGGATACGGAGCATTCCGATTGGACGTCTCACCCCGAGCAGACGAACACCGAGTCGAACGTCTCCGTTCTCTGACGGCCCGACAGGTCACACCGTGATGTCACTTCCCACGTTGTCTTCGGCTCCTCGCCCTCCGTCGTCACGACAACGGGCTTCACCTTCTCCACCACAGTGTTGAACTGACAAACACGTGTGATTATTCTCAGTAATCGTGTCGTTGAGTCGGCCGCGACCTCACGAAGCAACACATCCAATCAAAACCCAGAAATATCAGATTCGTCCTCGTTTTTAAGAAGCTGGAACGTGTTGGCTGTTTTTAAGGCGACGGTCGGACAGTGGACTCACCCGGACGTGCGGCCCGACGCCGTGGTTCTGGCAGTACCTGGTCAGGTACCTCTGGACCTCCTGATGGGGCAGGAAGCTGCTGAGGACAGCGTCGAAGGGGAAGTCCGGGAACATCATCACCTCTTTGGGCAGGTTGGTTCTGTCGGGGAAACAAAGTCCGTCTTCTCATTTCATCCTCTCCCCTTTTGACCCCCGGACCCTGTGATGTCACCCAGGTGGACCTACCTGAGGTCTCGGTACACGCTGCTGTGGACCGGCTGTCCGTCGGACGTGCCGACGCGCTCGTCGTAGCACCAGGTGCCGCCGACGGCGTCGGAGAGCTCGAACACCACCGGAGGGGCGAAGCTGCCCAGACGGGACAGGATGTGTCGGGCCGCGCAGAGTCCGGCCGCCCCGGCACCGACCACCGCCACCCGCTGCAGCATCCTGCTCATCCTCACAGGCAGGGGGCGCCGCTGAGCAACTCGACAGCTGATAACACACCTCATCAAACAAAAACACAAAAACAGTAGGACAATGAAGAAGCAGTTATGATGTTCATCTCAATATTAAGTAATAATTTAAGTTTTGTTTCAAATAGAGACACAAAACAACAACAAAGACACAAAACAACAACAAAGAGACAAAACAACAACAAATAGACACAAAACAACAACAACAGAGACAAAACAACAACAAAGAGACACAAAACAACAACAGAGACAAAATAACAACAAAGAGACACAAAACAACAACAAAGACACAAAACAACAGCAAAGACACAAAATGATACAAAACAATGAAGAGACACAAAACAACAACAAATACACAAAACAACAAAGAGACACAAAATAACAACAAATACACAAAACAACAACAAAGACACAAAACAACAAAGAGACACAAAACAACAAAGAGACACAAAACAACAACAAATACACAAAACAACAACAAAGAAACACAAAACAACAACAAAGACACAAAACAACAACAAAGACACATAACAACAACAAAGACTATTTGTTGTGTCTAAACTAACCTTCACCAGGTGAACTGAGTCGGTTTATAATCGATAAGATAGATATATTATATTATATATATATGTTATATTATAATCAGTGTCTGTTAAACTCTTCAGTCTTCACAAGTTACAGGACGCGAACACGAACTGAGATACAGACTTCACGTCAGAACAAACACAAACAACTAACCTGCTAACTAGTTTAATCAATCCGATCACCGAGGGGAAGTTAATGACGTCACAAATTGCGCATGCCCGCAGCGAACGACAACAAACTTTTTAGGTGTTGCTAATAACGTCGCCGTTAACGTAGCTCCATTAGAATACACACTTTAATACAAAACTGATTATTAATAATCTATAATAAACGTGTTACCAGGTGAACGTCAGCCGTTACATCAGAGGAAACCACACCGTTAACGTTACAACAGACCGGCGGAGGTGTACTGATGAGGATATTCAGACACTTCCGGTATATTTTACTACAACTTCCGACACGAGACCTTCAGCATAAAAGCGATTCTGCGTCCAAATTTAAGTTGGTAAAAATGAACCTAAAAGTTAAAACTTTACCAAAAAACGTACATTGACTTTGTTATTAAAGACATAAATTATACTTTAATCAACATGAGAGATTTTTGGACTATTTATTCCCTCCAAAATAAATGTATGAATTAAATAAATGGCTGCATATGTAAAACTAACAATCATATATAAAGATTAATTTTGGTATCATTTAATGAATAAAACAAAATAGACAAGTAAAGACTGAAATATCAACAGCTTTATCTCTTATTGTCCTTTGAAATGTGTTTTAATAGTTTAATACTTGTGTGTTCTTTTAAGATTTGTCTGCTCATTTGAAGATGTGCAAAAAATAAGGAAAGAGGAGACAAAATATTTGATGAAGCTGCGTTCACAACACCTTCCTGAGTGACTGCTGATATAAAATCTGTCATCAGAAATCAAAGGAAACATCAAACCTTCGCATTTAAAACATTTTATTAAAAACAGAGAAAAAAGAAATGTAAATAAAAATGAGTCTGTTAAATGTTCACTGGATTGAAGTCATTTTTACTTTCAGGACATGATGTCACAGTTCAAACACTAATAATGATAATAATAATAATAATAATAATAATAATAATAATACATTGTGATGCAGGTTAAGATGTGTTTCTGTGCAGCAGCTGAAACTTTTCTTCAACACTTTTATTTCCCCTTCAGCCCTGATTCAGCATGACTTCAGTCACAGGTCAGAAAAGTGGATTTTAATTCTGTTCCAGGAAATAGTTACGTCCCTTCACGCTGCTGCTGGCGCCGTCACCATGGTGACGGTTTAACTTGAAACTCCCAACAGGAAGTTGCAAGTTTTCAGAGATTTTTCAACAGCTTCTGTTTTGACATGATGAAAGTCCTTGAAGTGAAGATCGACTCGCTCGCAGTGTGTGTGTATATGTGTGTGTGAGTGTGTATATGTGTGAGTGTGAGTGTGTATATGTGTGAGTGTGAGTGTGTATATGTGTGTGTGTGAGTGTGTATATGTGTGAGTGTGTGTGTGAGTGTGAGTGTGTATATGTGTGTGTGTGAGTGTGTATATGTGTGAGTGTGAGTGTGTATATGTGTGTGTGTGAGTGTGTATATGTGTGAGTGTGAGTGTGTATATGTGTGAGTGTGTATATGTGTGTGTGTGAGTGTGTATATGTGTGAGTGTGAGTGTGTATATGTGTGAGTGTGAGTGTGTATATGTGTGTGTGTGAGTGTGTATATGTGTGAGTGTGAGTGTGTATATGTGTGAGTGTGAGTGTGTATATGTGTGAGTGTGAGTGTGTATATGTGTGAGTGTGAGTGTGTATATGTGTGAGTGTGTATATGTGTGAGTGTGTGCGTGCGTGTGTTTGTTTGTGTGTGTGTGTTTTATGTGTGTGTGTGTGTGTGTGTGTGTGTGTCCTCATCACAGCCCTTTACCAACCACATTTTGTAATATTTGAAAAAAAGAAAAGTTCTTTTTGAAACCCGACACCTGCACGCCCCCCCCCCCCCCCCCCTCCGCAGTGACATCATCACTTGGCGGCGGCGTTGCCGTGCTGCGGCGGCTGCTGCTGCGGCTGCTGCTGCTCGGCGAGCGCCTGCTGCAGCCGCGTGCGTTTGCGGGAGTAATGCTGCCAGTGCAGCAGCTGCTGCTCGTCGATGAACTTGGCGCACTGAGCGTTCACCAGCTCCTTCCGGAAGTGTTCGTACTGCAGCAGCTCCAGCATGTGCAGGCAGTGAGGGTACCTGAGGGGGCGGGGTTAACAACAACACCTGTCATCACTGCAGGACGATCCGTAGAAGAGTTCCTGTTAGCGGATCGTGTGTCGGAGGTCTTACTTGAGGAACTTGGCGTACTCGGGCTCCTTCCAGTACAGCAGGTACTTCAGGTAATTGATGAACGGCCGCTCCCTCAGGAAACCTCTCTGAGCCAGAACTGGAGGCGCAAACACAAACAGGAAGTTCATCAGGCGGAGGGGAGGCGGGGACGCATCACTGTGTAACACGGCTGGGACTGTTTCTATGGCGACGCCTCACAGGAGACTTCAGCTGTTATTTAACTAATTTAACTACGTTCAGGTAAACATGAGGACCTTTAAAACCTCCTCCTTCATCACACAAACTGTCTTCTGTCATGTTTCTCTGAAAAAAATGAAACTCCAGCGACGCTGAAACAGCGTTTATTTACAGTTGAGGTAGTTGGGGTTGGCCAAACACTGGACGAACTCCAGCTCCGACTGGAACCGGTTCCTGGACTGCTCCTCTGGACCGCGACACGGCAGGTCACCAGGACAACCAACAACACCACATGTTAGTGAGACAGGAGGCCACGTTAAAGAAACAACAGAATTATTTACAGTTTGATTTTCAGTAAATTAAACCGCTTCCTTCTTTATCCCGTATTTATATATCAAAAAATAACGTTCAGTCCATTTACATGAAAACTGAACTTCTTGTTTTGTGTCTTGGAGCCCTGACAAAGTGTCTTTACTTTAGTCAGATATGTCACCAGACTCCATTCAGAAATAAAGCACTTTAACGTTAGATTACTCCAATGATCTGAACATGTAAACGGGCAGTCACAGGTCGGTTAATCGATTAATTTAAGTCATGGTGAATTAAGTGTGAAAAGTCACCCTCATCTATTCATATTATATCTCAGATCATGTTCAAACACACATCATTTATATGATAAATACTGCTATCCAAAAATAGAATAATTTATAATGGAGTTTCGGATGGAGTTCTCAAAATCCATTCAAACAAACAGCTCCACACCAGACTCCATTCAAAAATGTGACGCTTTAACGTTCAGTTGTTTATCAGCTGTTCAACTGAAAACAACTGAACGTTAATAAGACGAATTTCATATTCTTGAATATTCTACACAGAAAACGTCTTCAGTCATTAACTAACAGACAGTTAACGTTTTCAATGTGTTAAAATGATTTAAAATGGAGATTTACTGACAGAACTTCGTCCTCTTATGCTAACAAGCTAACGTTAGCCAAACAATTAGCTACAATCGGCTACAAACCTGTTTCCATGGCTACAGAGAAATGCGGTCGCGCGGACAGCTGACAGTCTTTATCCGGATGACAGTTTTAACTTTTTAAAACTACAAACAGGATCAAAAATCTTTGCAACCTTGCTTTTTGTTGTTGTTTGATCACCGCCATCAAACGCGAGGAGACATGTTTGACGGAGATCTGCTGTCTGCGACACTCACATCGGTTCACGGCACCGGCTGTTCATGGTCTGACCACTAGAGGGAGACATGTAACCACAACGAATAACGTCTTCTGGTCACGATCCTACTACTGAAATACTACTTTAAGATACTTGTACTTCTATTCATGCAAATTTATACTTCAGCTTCACAACAGTTCAGACGGAAATATTGAACTTTTTATTTCACTATATTCACAGTTTATAACAGCTTCATATTCTCAGATAAAATGTTTTGCATAGAAAACATATTAAGAGCTGATGAAACGTGAGATTAAGCGACCCAACAGCATAAACAAGTTGAGCTGAAACAAAAAGTAAAATGACAGAAAATAAGCTAAATATTTTCACCGTAATATATTCCAAAATACATTATTACAAAGTTATTGCTTCAACAAGATGAGCAAAGGATTGTTGTCAAAGATCAAACTGTATCGATACCAAATAAAACTGTCAGTACAAAACTCTAGAAGTTACGTATGTACAGAACACATCCACTCACCCACATGGGTTGATCATTAAGTTCACACATTGTTCTGGTTTTGACCAAAATGTGATGTTTTGCTGCTCATGTTTCAGCTTGATGGACTCCTGAAGGTCGTTGCTTCCTGCTGCTGCGTGGGCATCGCTGTGCTGCTCAACAGGAACTCTGAATTATTGATCATCCCTTCTCCATAAAAACTGTTACAAAAAACTCTCATGTTTAAATAGAAAACAATAGAAAACATACTACATACTATATTTAATAATCACATACAATATACTCACTAATTACACACAGTACATTTACTAATTAAATATATTATATTTACTAATTACAGACAGTATGTTTACTATTTACATAGAATAATTCCAATACACAGGGATAAAAGTAGTTTTTTCTTTGATACATAAGAGTTTCCTGAACACTGAACTGATTCTGCTGCATTTTGTTTACTGATTCAGAGCCAGTTTCCAAAATAACAGTTGTAAATACAAAAAATTTACAAACAATTAAATAATAATAAAGAAAACACCTGAAGAGTCATCACTGTTTGACAGGACTGATGGAGTTAACACTGACTTTGAGATGTTTTAGCCTCAACGGCCTTTTATGGACATTTTTTGAGACTTGGCCCGTTATTAATTATGTTTAAATACCATAATGTTTTTGTAGCTGATGATGCGTGTCTACATGCAGTTCTGGAGAATTAAATGACCATTAATAAGCAGTGAAAGCTTCTTACTTGTGTCTCTGTTTAAAGTTTGTTCAATAAGGCTTTGAGGCGATTCTTCTGTAGAAATTTGCACCCAAAAGTCCAGAGTCAAGTGATGTTGCCTGAAAAAGTTGTTATATATACAGTATATATGTTATATAAAGTGCAGCGGGCTGTCGGCCTACAGTGGAGCAGTGATGTTGGCCCACTGAGGGAAAGAGTCCAGAGAAAACAGGACACGCCCCCAGCTGTTGATGGCCAGACTGATGCAGCCGATCCCGATGACGTTCATCACCACGCCTGTTCTGGCCTGCAGTGGGCGCAAGGGAGGAGGTTATGATGACAAAGTAACACCAACAGGGTGTATATATGTCTGAATATTCTTCACACACAGGCAGCACTCACCATGTCGGACACTTTGAGGTATCCGTAGGAGAAGACGATGGCGTTAGGGGGCGTGGCCACCGGCAGCATGAAGGCGAAAGAGGCGCTGAGTGTGCACGGGATCATCACGTACAGCGGGTTCAAGCTCATAGACTGGGACTGAGGCAGGACACACAGGAAGTAACAGCTTCATTACAGCAAGTGTCAAAATAAAGGTGCTAAACAGAGATCTGTGTCCAGAGACCAAAGAACACGTAAACTTAGACCTGATCTAGCCCCGCCCACCTGGTCTCACACTGTATGCTGATGATGACGGACTGTTACAGCGCATCGTTCATGTGTTCTGTAGTTTAATTTACGTGTGTATAGAAAGTGTGTTTGTGTGTTTTGGTACCATGGAGGCAAGGATGGGCAGGAAGAGCGTTGCTGTAGCGACGTTGCTTGCACACTCAGTAAAGGTGGCGACAAGTAGGCAGATGATGATGGCGGTGGCCCACGGAGGGATGGAGTGGAGCGGCGTCATCTGAGCGCCGAGCCAGTAGGAAAGACCGGACTCCTAAAAAAACACCAACACAAACACCAACACAAACATCAACACAAGCATCAACACAAACATCAAAAGACACCAACACAAACATCAGCACAAACATCAACACAAACATCAACACAGACACCAACGCAAACACCAACATCAACACAAACATCAACACAGACACCAACACAAACACCAACATCAACACAAACATTAACACAGACACCAACACAAACATCAACACATACACCAACACAAACATAAACACAAACACAAACATAGACACCAACACAAACGTCAGCACAAACATCAACACAAACATCAACACAGACACCAACACAGACACAAACACAGACACCAACACAAACATCAGTACAAACATCAACACAAACATGAACACAGACACCAACACAAACATCAGTACAAACATCAACACAAACATCAACACAGACACCAACACAAACATCAGTACAAACATCAACACAAACATGAACACAGACACCAACACAAACATCAGTACAAACATCAACACAAACATGAACACAGACACCAACACAAACATCAGTACAAACATCAACACAAACACAGACACCAACACAAACATCAGTACAAACATCAACACAAACATGAACACAGACACCAACACAAACACCAACATCAACACAAACATTAACACAGGCACCAACACAAACATCAACACAAACACCAACACAAACATAAACACAAACACAAACACAGACACCAACACAAACGTCAGCACAAACATCAACACAAACATCAACACAGACACCAACACAAACATCAGTACAAACATCAACACAAACATGAACACAGACACCAACACAAACATCAGTACAAACATCAACACAAACATTAACACAGACACCAACACAAACATCAACACAAACACCAACACAAACATAAACACAAACACAAACACAGACACCAACACAAACGTCAGCACAAACATCAACACAAACATCAACACAGACACAAACACAGACACCAACACAAACATCAGTACAAACATCAACACAAACATGAACACAGACACAAACACCAACATCAACACAAACATTAACACAGACACCAACACAAACACCAACACAAACATCAGCACAAACATCAACACAAACATCAACACAAACATCAGCACAAACATCAACACAAACATCAACACAAACATCAACACAAACACCAACATCAACACAAACATTAACACAGACACCAACACAAACATGAACACAAACACAAACATGAACACAGACACCAACACAAACATCAGTACAAACATCAACACAAACATGAACACAGACACCAACACAAACATCAGTACAAACATCAACACAAACATGAACACAGACACCAACACAAACACCAACATCAACACAAACATTAACACAGACACCAACACAAACATCAACACAAACACCAACACAAACATAAACACAAACACAAACACAAACACAGACACCAACACAAACGTCAGCACAAACATCAACACAAACATCAACACAGACACCAACACAGACACAAACACAGACACCAACACAAACATCAGTACAAACATCAACACAAACATGAACACAGACACCAACACAAACACCAACATCAACACAAACATTAACACAGACACCAACACAAACACCAACACAAACATCAACACAAACATCAACACAAACATCAGCACAAACATCAACACAAACATCAACACAAACATCAACACAAACACAAACACCAACATCAACACAAACATTAACACAGACACCAACACAAACATCAACACAGACACCAACACAAACATCAACACAAACACAAACATAGACACCAACACAAGCATCAGCACAAACATCAACACAAACATCAACAGACACCAACACAAACACAAACATAGACACCAACACAAACATCAGCACAGACATCAACACAAACATTAACACAGACACCAACACAAACATCAACACAGACACCAACACAAACACAGACACCAACACAAACATCAGCACAAACATCAACACAAACATTAACACAAACATCAACACAAACATTAACACAAACCAACACAAATACCAACACAAACATCAACACAAACACAAACACAGACACCAACACAAACATCAACACAAACACCAACACAAACATCAACACAAACATCAACACAGACATCAACACAAACACAAACACCAACACAGACATCAACACAAACATCAACACAAACATCAACACAAACACAGACAACAACACAAACATCAGCACAAACATCAACACAAACATTAACACAAACATCAACACCAACACAGACATCAAAACAACCACCAACACAAACATCAACACAAACACCAACACAAACATCAACACAAACACCAACACAGACACCAACACAAACATCAACACAAACGTTAACACGGACACCAACACAAACATCAACACAGACACCAACATAAACACAGACACAAACATCAACACAAACACCAACACAGACATCAACACAAACATCAACACAAACAACAACACAAACATCAACACAAACGTCAACACAGACATCAATACAGACATCAACACAAACATCAACACAGACATCAACACAAACACAAACATCAACACAGACATCAACAAAAAACACAAACATCAACACAGACATCAACACAGACATCAACACAAACATCAACACAGACACCAACACAAACATCAACACAAACATTAACACAAACACAGACACCAACACAAACATCAACACAGACACCAACACAAACATCAACACAGACACCAACACAAACACAGACACAAACATCAACACAAACACCAACACAGACCCCAACACAAACATCAACACAAACAACAACACAGACATCAACACAAACACAAACATCAACACAGACACCAACACAAAGACAGACACAAACATCAACACAAACATCAACACAGACATCAACACAGACATCAACACAAATACCAACACAAACATCAACACAAACACAAACATCAACACAGACATCAACAAAAAACACAAACATCAACACAGACATCAACACAAACATCAACACAAACATTAACACAGACACCAACACAAACACAGACACCAACGCAAACATCAACACAGACACCAACACAGAAATCAACACAGACATCAACACAAACACCAACACAAACATCAACACAAACATCAACACAGACATTAACACAGACATCAACACAAACATCAACACAAACATCAACACAGACACCAACACAAACATCAACACAAACATCAACACCAACACAGACATCAACACAACCACCAAAACAAACATCAACACAAACACCAACACAAACATCAACACAAACGTTAACACAGACACCAACACAAACATCAACACAGACACCAACACAAACACAGACACAAACATCAACACAAACATCAACACAAACACCAACACAAACACAAACACCAACACAGACATCAACACAAACATCAACACAGACATCAACACAAACACAAACACAAACATCAACATAGACATCAACAAAAAACACAAACACCAACACAGACATAAAGTGTCATCACCTGGCTGCCCTTCGCCAGCGCGAAGCCGCCTCCCAGCAGCAGAACGATGTTCCAAGGCATCTTCGTCTGAGTCACCTGCCAGGTGAGCAGAGCAGGGGCGGGGCCTCGGGACACCTGGGACTCTGATTGGATAAAACAAAAGTTGTTTAAATCAAAGATATCCACACAATGTGTGTGTGTGTGCATTAGTGTGTGTGTGTGTGTGTGTGTGTGTGTGTGTGTGTGTGTGTGTGTGTGTGTGTGTGTGTGTGTGTGTGTGTGTGTGTGTGTGTGTGTGTGTGTGTGTGTGTGTGTGTGTGTGTGTGTGTGTGTGTGTGTGTGTGTGTGTGTGTGTGTGTGTGTGTGTGTGTGCGTTAGTGAGTGTGTGTGTTACCTGAGTTGGAGTTCCTCCAGAACCAGAGGTAACGCGGCGGCTCCGACGGAAGAACAAACAACAGAACCGCCACGAACAGCGAGACGGTCGCGTCCGTCACGAACCTGCAGAGAAACACAAAGATTCCCGTTTAATTTTCATCCAATCAGCTTCCAATAAAAATACATAACTTAAATAAATGTTCCACAAAAACTACATCTTCCTGAC
>NW_027210914.1:32500-50000 GCF_029030835.1 Brachyistius frenatus
AAAAAAAAAAAAAGACATTTGTTTTATTCTGAAGGACAGAATCAGTCGCTGATTCGGGCGCTGAGTGTGGCGGTCAGGTGGCGGTCAGGTGGCGGTCAGGTGACGGTCAGGTGACGGTCAGGTGGCGGTCAGGTGACGGTCAGGTGACGGTCAGGTGACGGTCAGGTGGTCAGGTGGCGGTCAGGTGACGGTCAGGTGGTCAGGTGACGGTCAGGTGGCGGTCAGGTGACGGTCAGGTGACGGTCAGGTGGCGGTCAGGTGACGGTCAGGTGACGGTCAGGTGACGGTCAGGTGGCGGTCAGGTGACGGTCAGGTGGCGGTCAGGTGACGGTCAGGTGGTCAGGTGACGGTCAGGTGACGGTCAGGTCAGGTGACGGTCAGGTGACGGTCAGGTGACGGTCAGGTGGCGGTCAGGTGACGGTCAGGTGACGGTCAGGTGACTCACAGGGCTGGTCGGACTCCGACCAGCAGCAGAACTCGGAGCGCGATGCGTTTGTGGAGGTTCCAGTGCTCCACGGCGACGGCCACCATCAGCCCGCCCACAAACAGCATGTTGGTGTCCTTCAGGTACTGCATGCACACCTGAGCAGACAGGTACAAAATAGGGTCATCAAACCCTTCAGATCTAAACCACGCCCACAAAACGTCCAGTCTTACGTCTTTGGACTCCATGATGCCGAGGACGGGGAACAGGATGGTCGGCAGCAGCGCCGTCACCGCCAGCGGCAACACCTCCGTGCACCAATACACCGCCATGAGGACGATGACATAAGCACAGGCCGCCTCCTACACACACACACACACACACACACACACACACACAGATTAACACATCATACTTATGATACAACGAAGTGCCTCTAGTGGCCGAAGTGATTATGGCGAGAACAGAGACCTCGTTAAAGACGGTGGCTCCATTTACCTCGAAAGTTACATCACAGCCGAGTTAACCTCGTAAAAGGTTCGCTGTTGTTTATTAGCCGTCATTAGCTAGCCTGATGTCTGCGTGAATATCTGGTCTGTTCGCGCCGAGTCGTTCCTGCTGGCCGGAGACCTCAGGTTCATTTTAAACTGTCGAAGCAGCCGTTAACCAATCAGCATCCGTCACCGTCTGACAGGACAACAGTATAAACAATCTTTTTAATTTGAAACCTTTAACTCAGATTGATGTTGTGCAGAACGAAGTATAAAATCTATCGAGGAGGGAAACACTGCAGTGAAGCGCCGGTTCCTCCCGACTCTCCACGAAGGCACTTTGTCCCTTTCCACTGCTTTTATTTTGAAATATGTGAAACTGTGAAAATAAAAGTTGTTTTTGCAGCGAACCGGAGACGTGTTGAAGCAGACGACCGCTGTGAGCAGCAGCTGGAACCCATCTGGAGCCTTTCAGCTCTGGTTCTGGTCTCCGGCTCCGATAAACGCTTCACCAGCTGGTGTTCACCAGCAGGGGTCGCCGGAGTCACCGAAACCGGATTATTCTCACCATGTCACACTGTTTTCTCAAAAGTTTTTTGAATTTTTTGTTCCATTTCATGAAAACCAATTATTTTATTTAAACAAACTGATATTAAAGATTTAAAATCCTGAAAAAAAATAATGTCAATATATATATAATATTTTTATGGCAGTTTGTTGTTCTCAAAAGTCTTCAGTGTTTTTAAACAGTTGATAAAAGTTTTGGGAAACAGTGTTTTGTTTTTATATTTTACAGCAACTTCGTGTTTATTTTTTTGCATTGAACTAAGAGAAAACACACAGAGGTTTAAAAAGCTGTAAAAATATAATAAACTACTCAATCATAATAAAATGATGAAGTATGATTGTGTCTGCAGAGGAAGTGAAACTGTTTTGAGTTTTAACGTGAAGAAGTCGTAACGTTTGTAGATCAGTTGGTGAATCAGTGACTGAAGTCGTTAACGATTCAGCTGGTTGATGATTAAATACAGAAATCAGCTGTTACATAATGAGTGAATGAATACCGACATTTAAAACAATAAAGCAGCGAATTAAAATTCAGCTCGTTAACGTAAATTAGGACTTCGCTCAGTTTATTTTCAGGTTTTAATTATTTTTCTTCCAAAAGGTAAAATTTCCAATAAATTTATTTCAGAATGCAGATTTTTCTGATGATGAATTCATTTGATAGTTTTATTAATCAGGAAACAATCTAACATCACTTCTGCTATAAAGTCACGTTTACAACTTTATACACTCGTTGACTTTGTGATTTGTTAACTCCCAGTAAACTGATTGTTTAAAATAGTAAACTGTCAATCACACACACTGTTGATTTAAACTAGTGAACTCTTAGTAAACTAGTTAACTGAACTAGTTAGTCTCACCGTGGTGCTGACTGCGAGCGGCAGCAGGATGAACGGGCTGCAGACGAGGATGATGACGCCCTTCAACCTCCAGACCTGACGCAACATTTTCTGAACCGACATCAGTGGTGGTGAAGATGATGAAGATGATGAAGATTAAATCTAAATGTCCCGTCAGAAAACAGACGATCAGTGAGTCTCCGTCTGTCTGCTGCTCGACGTCTCCGACACGTCTGTGGAGCACCTCACTGTCCACACTAAATATTAACATGACACACACACACACACACACACACACACACACACACACACACACACACACACACACACACACACACACACACACACACTCAGTGCCCCTGAACAAACACTAAAGAGGAAATCCGATCTGTTTGTTTCAGTCTGAACTTTTATCTTCCTGCTTAAATTCAACGATGATGAAACTTTAACTTCAGTTTGTAAAGAAGAACGACGAACTAAAAGAAATCTATAACTTTAATAATTACATTTTAGTGTGATTAAAGGTTCAGGTGGGAAAAAAAGAGTTTCAAGTTGTTCAACAGTCGTCATCAAATGTAAAAACTTTTCACTGATGATTATAAAATTAATGAGAATTCACCTTAAAAAGCTCCGACGGGGCGACAGACAGCTAGAGTTTAATAAAACCATCAGCAGGGAGTCTCTGGTTCGATTCCCAGCTGCACCTTTACTTTGTTAATCTTCTTCTCCGTTTCCTCACTTCCTGTATAATAAAGGCAAAAAAGAATCTTTAAGAAGAGTAAATAATTAACTGTAAAATGGCACCAAGTATCTAAACAGCTCTTGAAACTTCTCACATGGTCTCATAAATATTCTATTAATTAAACAAATATTGTCATAATTAAATATTCTATTAAAAAATATTCAAATAATTTAATAAATATTCTGATTATTAATAAATATTCAAATAATTTAATACATATTATAATGATTTAATAAATATTCTCATGATTTAACAAATATTCTAATGATCTGATATCTCACCAAAAATATAAAAATGAGAGAAAAACTCTTTGTTTTGTCGTCTTTCCTCTTCGATTGATCTGGCGACCCTTTGGAGGGCCCCGACCCACAGGTTGGAAACCAGTGGACTGAACTAACAAACTACAGAAAGTCATTAAATCCACATTGAGCTGCTCAAACTCTGAAGCGCTGAATACAAGTCAATGCTGTTGTTTTTTTAAAATAAGTTTTTCAGATGAATTTTTGAATGTCACAAGTATTTTTGTTTTGCAACTTTTATTAATCTTTTGAATATTTTTCCACCACTGAAGTAAGAAACATTACAACTTTTTATACATTTATTAAATGTATTATCTTTATCCTGTTTTTGCAGATTCGTCGATGAGACAGTTTGAGATTAAAATATTAAATAAATCACAGATATTGTTTTTGGTTCATATAGAAAGGACATGTTTACAAACCAAAATCATTAAATAGAAGTTGCTGTAAATTATTTTTTCTTGCTGACATCTGGTAAAATCACTTGAAAGTATAAATTGATCAAATCTCCTGATCCATCGTGCTGCCACCTGGTGGACACAAACCGACCTGCATCAACTCAGGCTGAATGCCCCTAAAAATATATAAAATAAGCTTTCTGTTTGACATTTATTAAAATAAAAAACTTATTAAAAATTCCTCCGTGTTTCCCACTGAAGGTCATTAAAGAGTCGAGATTCACAGGAAATATACTTCAAAATAAAAGTTTTACAGAATATTTCATTTCTTTGATGTTTCAGTGATAAAAACTCGTAAATGAAAACTGTTCAAACCATCTTTAAGCGCAACGACTGATCGACACCAAACATTCAAGGAAATATTCAGGAAACGAGACATTGAATTTAAGATTTCAGTCTCATTTAAACGAGTTTATCTCAGCTTGTAATTAAACTTCTGTTTAATCAAAACTGAACAATTAATAATCTGTGAAAACATCACAGCAGCCGCGTCTGTTAGTTCATTTTACCTTTAATAATAAAAAGAAAACTAAAATAAAAATCTCAAAATAAAAAATACATGGCAAAACAATAGACTCTTAAATGATTATGAGAATAATCATGGTCGCAATGATGATACAGTAGAAGTAATAATAATAATAATAGTCACCATAATAATAATAATCAGAAGCATAATAATCATAATTCTATCTTTCCTGGTGTCGGTGGCACCAGCAGAAATCACTTCCTGTTTTATAGACATTATGGTAAGCATCGCACAGGCCGGGGCGTGGCACTTGTCAAAATATTTTCACACTTAGCAAAGTTACCCCACATATGCACGACAAAATCAGGACAGAACCACAGATCGTACGATTCACAGCACTGCTTGGAAAAAAAAATCAAAAACATGCTCCGTGTCGGCTTCGTCATCCCGTCTGAGTCGCACCTCCATCGACTGACCGACGGGGGAGGAGGGGGGGGGGGGGGGATTTGGCAGTTTTTAGACCAAAACAAAGAAAAGTTAGTCGGTTTGTAAAACTTGTAAAAACCCCAACGAATATTTAGAAAAACGTCATAAAGATGAACATTCTTCTTCGTGCGTCTCCGTCGGCAGGTCGCGGCTTCGTCTCCGATCAAAATGCTCGTGGCGTCTCTTCGATCGCTTCCAGAGTTCTGGGGTGAAAATTAACGTTGTGAAGCGACAGCGTCGACTTCGAAGCAGCGAGCGACTCGCGTCTGTTTCTGACAGAAAAGAAGTCGAATGGAGGAAATAAAAGCCGAGCTGCTGCTGAAGTCCTTCACGTCGGAGTAAAAACGAGGGTTTTTTAAATGGAGGCTGGTGGGGAGACGAGCAGGAAACACTCTCGTTGTTCGGTTCATTTTGGCTGTTTGATCGTCAGAACACCAACTTTGGTCATTTGCACGATATTTGACCTCATCGACCTCAAACTTAAACACATTTACGCGTTTTGAGTAAAAAGTTGTGATTCTGAGAGAAAAGAGAAATAAAAGCAAAACAATGACAGAAAAAAGGCTGAAACGGTTTGTTGTGTTCGAAGCAAAAAGTGACGTTAAATATTCTGAAAATTTAGTTTTAAACGTGAATTCATGACAATAAGCTGAAATCTGCAACTTCTGACCTGTTGAAGCTTGAATTGATTTCCTGTCACCAGTTTAAAGATTAACTGAAAAAACAACAGTCAGATTCATTAATAATAAAAGTAAGTTATTTATAACTATCAGAATGTTTCAGGAATAAATTCAGTCATCTTTGTAAATCACAAATATTTAGATGCTTCGAAGTTCAAAATATTCCAAGAAAAGACCAAACTTCAGAATTAAAGTAATAGAGACAAAATCCCCATTACAGAAATACATTTAACAATGTATTTTGAGAAAAAGTCAAATTTTAAATTGGATGAAAAGAAAAGTTTGCTCTACAAAAAAAACTGGTAAATAAAGGAATTCGTCTTATTTGGAAAATAATTTTTAATTGAAAAAAAAAAATAATTTTTTTTTTGTTGAAAGAAACAAAAATATCCCAATAACATTTTTTTTTTTTTTTTACCAGAATAGTCAGTTTGAAATTTTTTACTTATAAAAGTTAATTTCACGAATAAAGTTTCAGTTTTACGAGAATTTTACAAGGAAGTCAGAATGTTATAATTTTTAATTTAAAATCCGACGGTTGAAGTTCGAACTCGTTCAGAACTGAAAGGAGCAACCTTTTTCTTTTTTTTCCTCCAAGTTTCTTTAGTTTTTTTTTCTCATAGTTAAAATTGAATATTTTTATACTCCAATATTAGAATTTAGTTTGAGTATGAAGATGTAGAAAGATGCTGATTGATCACTGGCAGATATGATTGGCGTTTCTTTTTTTTTTTTACAAATAATGTTGCAAATTCTTTTATTTTTAACCGCAGTAATAATTCTAATAATAAAAATGGCAATTGAGAGTCAGTTGGCAGCAGCGAAGTCTGGAAGGCACGAAGATGCAGCGAAGCGTTTCTAAATCAGATGCAGCTTCACATAAAAACTAAATATATTCCAACAAAGTGAATTTGTGACGATAAACCGAAGAACTCGAGTGTTTCCCTTCAACAAGACGAGGACAGTTCGATGGTTTCAACTCGGCGCCATCGAGTCGCAGACGAATAAAAACACGGTAGAAACAGAATTTAACTTCATGACTGACCAGAAAACTTTGAATCGATCAATCAGAGAAACCCGATCAGTTGAAAAGCTGTCGAGTGACCGGAGGTGAAGAAACGATTCCAGCGTGATCAGAGTTCGTGATCCCAGCGAACGCTTCACGCTTTTCTTAAAGTGATTCCACATTAATAATTCAAAAATAAAATAAAGGTGGAATTTAAGGAAAAAAGGTTTAGTTTCAACGTGACTTTGTGTTTCTGACACTTCGTTAATAACGTGAGAAAAGAATTCGTAATGTCTGGACATCAGCGACGATCCTTCTTTCAACGTGACACCAGCTAACAGAGACGCAACGAAAACGTGGTGAAAATACGTTTTCATGTCAAAAAAATTCACGAAAAGACAAAAACCAAACAGAGAACTTCAGTCTGAACACAAAATGTTCCACTAAATATCTCAAATCTACTCGTGGTGAACTCGACTATTCAGACTTAAATAAGAAATTCACGTAAACACATCGTCCGACTTCATCTTATTGAACTTCTTAAGTTTTGTTTGTGACATTAAACTGTAACTAAACATCATTAATGTCACTCAGTTATGAGTTTAAAGTAATTTTAGTTTCTTTGTTAATGTTGACGTCACATCTCCAAATAACGTAGATCAATATTCATTCCTTCATGTAACTGTCAGAAAGGCCACTAGAGGGCAGCGTTAGACCCTTTTGTACAAACTTAGACGTCGAGTTTAATAAATGAGGATAATTATTAGTGAACGATCTTCAACGGGAACAAAAGGAAGAACTGAAACGAACAGGAAGCAGATCGACTTTAATGTAACCTGCTTAAATTCAGACGTCATATTTCACCTCAATAATCTTTGTTTTCGTCTCGTTTTAATGTTTCATCGAAACGCGTCGGCCTGCTGATGTTCAGAGCTGCAGATCGTGAACTCATTAATGAGCTGCAGATCGGTTCTGTTCATATTTAGTGGAAATGTCCCTTTAACTGCAGGAGCTCCCGTCTGCAGTGCATCATGGGAGTTCAGACGCACATCACTGATCACCGAGACTTCAAATCAGACAGATTCTCAGGGGACTTCTGAACTGTGTCTCTGGATGTTTATTACAGAGCAAGTTTAGCCCCGCCTCCTCTGACCATTTGGTTTTTATCTTTTCATGAAGTTTGTTGACAGTGAGAAAGACCCCCCCCACCGGACGTCCCTCCACAATAAGAGTGAAATGAAGAGAAGCTGGAACGGTTGTGGAAACTAAGCGTGCAGCAGACGGGCGGGACCGGCGCCGGAGAGAGAGGATGCTGGTGAAATCGAACTTCCTGTAAGACTTCTGTGAGTGTGTTTCCTCTCGTTGCAGCTGCGATGATAAAAAGCTTCTACACACATTTTATCTCTTCTAGTTTCAAATATATAATCTGTTTTTACAGGAAGTGACCGTCGGCGAGGGAAACATTCAGACATTTCAAAGTAAAAGAGGACGAACGCTGCTGCAGCTTCCTGCACGCCTTTCACATTAAACCTTGGAACAAGCTCCGCCCACACCCGAACGTCGCGGCCGCAGAGACAGAAGCTGCGGAGGTTTCCGTCTCCAGCGCTAACGTCTGTCCTGCAGCTGCTCCACGTTCAGTTTTCATCCTTCAGCGAAAAGAGAAACAGAGAAGATGGCGGCGTGACGAATGGCTGAAGCAAGAGAGGAAGAACACCTCCGTCCTAACGCCTCATCCACCCCTCCACTGGGGAATGTAACGCACGTGTGTGTGTGTGTGTGTGTGTGTGTGTGTGTGTGTGTGTGTGTGTGTGTGTGTGTGTGTGTGTGTGTGTGTGTGTGTGTGTGTGGCGGTCGAAGCGAGCGGATGAAGTCGGCGATCCTAGCAGTCCTCGTCCTTGTCGTCCACGACGCCTTTAAGCCGCAGGCGGGCGAAGTCCTCGAAGACGAAGTCGTCGTCCTGGGAGACGCTGCTGAGGATGAAGAGGGAGGAAGACGAAGAGCGATGATTGATCCGTGTAAGGGACTTTTATGATGTCAAACTTTCAGCAGAGCTTCGCTTGGATCTGTAAATTGTTGTGACTTCCTGGAGAGACTGACAACACTTTTATTTTGAAAATCAATAAATGATTTCCTGTTGCTGCTGTCAGTCAAAATCAATCAACGATCAATAAAGATTAGAAACTCACTTTGTGTCGAACTCTATCAAGTTGGTGTCGATGGGCGGGTCCATCTCTGGCACAGCTGTAACACACACACACACACACACACACACAATGAAGCATGTTACACTGTTGTTTCCATGGAAACTGCCTCTCATCTCCATGGAAACTCATGATACAGAAGTGAAAGATACAGAGAGGAAGGAAAGTGGCTGACAGAGTTTGTGTGTGTGCGTTGTGTGCGTATCACCTGACTGTGGGCGGGACAGCGGCGGTTCCACAGGTTTAGGGTGCATGAGGATGAAGGGCAGCTCGACCGACACGTCTCTGAAACACACAAACACACTTTGATTAACTTCCAGATTAAAACAAACAATCTGATCCAGTTTATTGGAACGTTTCACTTGTTTAAACAGGATTTAAACCAGTTTGTTTAAAATCAGTTTAAATGTGATTCAAACTGGTTTCAACTCCCTTTAATCTTAAAACATTATGAACCAGTTCATTATTAACCATAAGTGTGTTCAAATAAATCTAACTTCATTTAAATCAGCCTCACGTGTTTAAACAGGAACATGTTTAAATGTGTGTGTGTGTGTGTGTGAGAGAGAGTGAGTGAGTGAGTGAGTGTTTGTGTGTGTGAGTGTTGTACCCTCCACGTGACACCACCAGCTTCACTTTGACTCTGTAGGACACCAGGATCCCCAGAACCTCCTTGTTGGTGACGTCCTTCACACTGAAACACAGAGCAGAGGTCATGTGACCGCCCCGACACACCTGTCCGCTGCACACGTGTGTGTGTGTGTGTGTGTGTGTGTGTGTGTGTGTGTGTGTTACATTGTGGACGAGGCCAGGTTGGTGTCTTCATGTTTGAGTTTCCCGTCCAGAGCCAGTCCTCTCTTCTCTCTGTTCTTGTCGAGCGTTGGGGTCAGAGTGTACACCTTACAGAAGGTGGAGCTGGACGACACCTGGTCGCTGTGGAGACCACATGCGGCTGTCAATCAAACTATCCAGGTAAGCCCCACCCCCTACCTCAGATCAGTTAGTTCAAATGTATGTGCTGAGTGATAATTTAATACTTTTACTTAATACTTATCACAGGACATCTGGTTTGAAACCAGTTTGCACCCGCTGTGAACCAGTTTACACCTGCTGTAAACCGGTTTAAACCAGTTTACACCTGCTGTAAACCGGTTTAAACCAGTTTACACCTGCTGTAAACGAGTTTACACCTGCTGTAAACGAGTTTAAACCAGTTTATACATTCTGTAAACCAGTTTAACCCAGTTTATACCTGCTGTAAACCAGTTTATACCTGGTGTAAACCAGTTTATGCCTGCTGTAAACCAGTTTATAGCTGCTGTAAACCAGTTTATGCCTGCTGTAAACCAGTTTAAACCGGTTTCCGCCTGCTGTAAACGAGTTTAAACCGGTTTCCGCCTGCTGTAAACGAGTGTAAACCGGTTTACACCCGCTGTAAACCAGTTTAAACCAGTTTACACCTGGTGTAAATGAGTTTATACCTGCTGTAAACCAGTTTATGCCTGCTGTAAACCAGTTTATACCTGCTGTAAACCAGTTTATGCCTGCTGTAAACCAGTTTAAACCGGTTTCCGCCTGCTGTAAACGAGTTTAAACCGGTTTCCGCCTGCTGTAAACGAGTGTAAACCGGTTTAAACCCGCTGTAAACCAGTTTAAACCTGCTGTAAACCAGTTTAAAGTAGTTTGTCTGCTGTTCAAACAGGAGGATGTGACTGGACTTACTCTGCCTCCAGCTGGGCCACTGGACATTTATACTGGGCAGTACTGAACAGACAGATGTCTGCATACTGACGCACTGAAGGGACACAAAGACAGCAGACGGTTACTGTCAGATTAAAGTACGTTTTATAGAAGGAGAACCGAGTTTAAAGATTTTAAAGGTCCCTATAACAGCATGAGGAGGACAGAAAAATATCAACAGGAAATACAGAGAGAAGAAGAGACGTACCGGAGATCTTGACTCTCTTGACGGTCTTCGTGGAGTTGTTGGTGACGTGAACGTTGACGCTGATTGGCTCCCCGTGGTAATACAGCTACACGCAATGCATCATGTGAGAGAGACGCTTGTTACTAACACATTTTCATGATTATCAAACAGTAGAGGCGACTAACGTCTGATTCCGTTTTAAATACTGCATAGAAAGTGTGTAGTGCCCAACATAGGGACAGCGCCCCCCCAGTGAGTCACCAGATAAATTTGAAGGGTCCTGACATGATTAAAGGATCATTCCTGTTTATTTCAGCTGAGGTGTTTTTATTAATGTGTCTGAGGATCGGGATGAAGTTAATGATCCTTTAAACTGACAGAAGAACAAGATTGGTGTTCAGGCGTGCTGGTGTTCAGGTGTACCTCTTTGTCCAGAGAGGCCTCCAGGTGCAGGGATCTGTCCGACATCAAGAAGCTGCGGGTGGTCTCCACCATGGGCTGAGGACCCGGTTTCTCCGGAGCGTACTGAACCTTCCGGATCACCAGACGCACCGAGTTCCTGCACAAAAGACAGATCTGAGATTCCAGCTTCCTGTCTGATGGGTTTACAAAATAAAAGCCCCAGCTGCAGTGTGCTGAGGCTGAAGGAATAAAAGGAGTGTCACCTCCCTTTAACGTGTTCCTGTCAGTCCCCTGAGTCTTCAGAAAGCTGGTAAACCAGCCTCCTGCAGTTGAACTCACCTCTTGTGGATCTTCTCTTCTATCGACTTGGCACAGAAAGCTCTGATCTCGAAATCAACGCCGCAGGCCTGCAGAGACGGAGGGTCAACACGGACGTCTTACTTTCAGGGAGATGGTTTACAGGGAGGATCACAGCTGTTTCTCTCATCACAGATCATCTTACAGGAAGTGGTTGTGACGAACTTCACGTGTTGGTTGTGACCACACAGACAGAGATTCATCAACAGAGAAGAAGCTTCATTCACCTCAAACCTCCAACTGACTCCAGCTTTTATTTATACACTTCCTGACATAGACTCAACTCCTCCTCCTCCTCCTCCTAACTTTGATGAATGATGGAAGCCGTCTTTCAGCAGGTGAGGACAGGTGGTTATTAATAAGTGTGTGTGTGTGTTACCTTCCCGGTGTCCTCTGGTCCGGGCTGTAAAGTGACTGAACAGGGGAGGTTCTGAGGAATCTATACCAGAAGAAGAGAGAAACTCTGTTTATTCAGCAGTAAACTTTAACCTTTAAACCCACAAACTGCCTGAATGATTTATTTGAAATAAAAGTCTCCATATGACATCATGAGGCATTAAACCAGCCGATCTGCAGGCCTGTTTGAATCTCACTGCATTTGAAGAACCAGGAAGTTCAGTTTAATTAGTCCAATCAGAGACTTCCTGAGTTCCTCGGAAGGTTTGTGACATTTTGGTACGGTTCGCTGCCATGGAAACGACCCACATTTCTACCCCTGTCTGTGACCACATCAAACCCAACAGGAAGTCCAGGTCTATTTCTCAGTGGTCTTAAACATGATGAGAAAAGTCTGACTGGTCTTGATGATACAGACAAGCTGAAGCTAAAAGATCAACTGATCCTTCTGTAAATATTAACATTTGATTTAAAGTTGTTAAATGATACTCTGCTAAAATAGGCTATTTAGCTGTTAATATGATCTGGTAATAACAGTTTTAAATTCTGTTAAACAGGAAAAAAAAAATGAAAAAGTAGCTTCAGTGACGTCTCTGCAGTTTGATTTTTACCTTCTCGTTAATATCTTTTTCTGAAAAAGATAAAAGAAATGTAAATATTCTCGATGTGACTGCACAGGTCAAAATGAGAATCTGAATCTATCTGGGCGGGTCTTACTCTACGAGGGCGGGTCTTAACTCTACGAGGGCGGGTCTTAACTCTACGAGGGCGGGTCTTAACTCTACGAGGGCGGGTCTTAACTCTACGAGGGCGGGTCTTAACTCTACGAGGGCGGGTCTTACGCCACGTGGTCGAAACCTGACATTGCAGCCTGTTTCTATGTATCCAGGATGCAGCGTAGCTCCGCCGCCTGAGGTCCAGGGACTCACCGTGAAGTAGAAGGGGTGTGCGTGCTGGCCGAGCTTCTTCAGCAGCCTCTCCTGCAGCCGGCTGTTGGGCTTCTTCTCCTCCGGCACCGGAGGGAAGGCCTGCGGTGACGGACAGGTGAGGACATCCTGTTAGCTTCAGGGAGGTTGGAACAAATTCTGCTTCACGTCTGTCAGTGTTTGAATCTTCACTGAATACTACGTTGTATTCAGAGGTTTAGTGGGCGGAGCTTACCTGGAAGGTGGAGATGTAGAGGTCCTTCCGGAAAGACAGACCGAGCACGTCCAGGTCCTCACGGCCGTATCGAAAAGCACAGGTCAGCGTGACGAAGACTGGAGGGGGGGGGGGAATTTAAACGATGTAAAGAAAGTTAAGTGAATTAAAAACAGAACTTCTTTAATGAAGCTGAACTAAATCAAGTTTAAAATAATGTGAGTTTGAACGGTCTGAATGTGATTTCATCTAAAAACTGATTCCAATAATTCATCAAAACTTCATAAAGATGTTGTTAAAGTTAAAGAAGTAAATAAAAAGAGGAAGAGTTGAATGAACCATGTTGAAACTAACTGAAATTAGTTTCACAACGAAGAGATAAAAAGAGGAAGAAGATAAAACTCAGGGATGGACTTTCAAAATAAAATCAGGATCATTCTGAACACATGAAAGAGATTCGACCTCCAGAGGGCGACGTCATCTCATCTTCATCACTAAGAACTCTGACCCCCGAGGGGGCGGAGCTCCAGCAGCTGCCTACCTTTCCTGTCCTTCAGGTACTCGGGGTCGACCAGGATAACTCCATCTGTGGGTGGGAAGAAGACAAAGCTGAGTCGGCACAAATGTAGCACCTGGACACTGGACACACCTGCATCGTGTTTTACACCTGCACCTCACACACTGTTCTTTCAAAATAAAAGCTCAGGCAGGAACACTTCCTGGTTTCAGATGGTCCGACTCACCTACGGGGTCCACGTGATCCAGGTGATCCACGAAGTCTCTCTTTCCCAGGTAAACTGTCACCTGCAGAGCGACCACAAGCACCTGTTAGTTCACATGTTCCATCAAATCACACATTATTGATCCAATATTCAGGACAGACTTTAGATCAACACGTATCAAACATTTGATTTATTTTAACCTTCTGAACGTCACCACCTGTCGGCAGCTTTACTTCAAAATTCAACATTTAAACCATATAAACAGAAACTACTGTCATGTTTTCAAATGTCCCACGGTCCTTGAACTAATCATGAGCAGCAAACCCCTTCGTTAAAATTTACGATGTCATTTGTGGGGTTTTAAGTGAGATTTTGCTGATTTTAAAAAGGAATTTATTTTTTCTTCTGTGATATCTGATGTTTGTTTGTTGGAGCTCTTCTAGCTGTCAGTCATGTTGCTGCTGTTTCCATGGAGACCTGCTGCATCGATCAACGAGCCCGTAGGAGGAAGTGAACTGATCGGAGTTCAGGGTTAAACAGGAAGTCAGAGCTCGAAGAGTTAAAACCTCCTGAGCTGCTGTTTTACATATGACTGACAGCTCAACAAACAAACACTGTGTGTGTGTGTGTGTGTGTGTGTGTGTGTGTGTGTGTGTGTGTGTGTGTGTGTGTGTCCAGGTGATGTTTATTGAAGTCACTCTCAGGTCGTTGTAATAAATTATGCAAATAAAAGGCAAATGTTGTTATTTGACTGGCGGAAGCCTGCAGGCTGCTGCTGCTCTCCGAGTCTGCTGTTCACGTCAGTAAATCGCATGATCCGAGCGTGACTTCTGTGTGCAACATGAACATGCTAAAAACACGACAAACACGTGTTTCATCTGAAAAACAGCAGCTGAGCCGGAATCAATCAGCGATGAACTGTGTTCACAGACGATGGTTTTCACAAGTGTTCCTGAGCCCATGCAGTGATTTCCACTCCAGAATAGTGTGTTTTTAATGCAGTGCTGCCTGAGGGCCCGAAGATCACCACCATCCAATATTGGTTTCCAGCCTTGTCCCTTGTGTTCAGAGATTTCTCCAGATTCTCTGAATCTTTTAATGATATTATGAACCGTAGACGATGAAATCCACTAATTCTTTGTAGTTTTACGTTGAGGAACATTATTCTGAGATTGTTGAACTATTTTCCAACACAGTCTTTCAGAGTGGTGAACCTCTCCCCATCTTCACTACTGAGAGACTCTGCCTCTCTGAAATCATCTTTTATACCCAATCATGTTACTGATCTGTTGCCATGGTAACCTGGTTAGTTGTCAGATGTTCCACCAGGTGGTTTTTTTTTTTATATCTTTACACAACTTTTCCATCTTTTGTTGATCCTGTCACAAGTTTTTTGAGACGCGTTTCTGCCATCAAATTCAAAATGAGCAGATATGTTAATAAAACAATAATATTTGATATGTTGTCTTCAGTCTCGTAAACTGAACATGAGTGCAGTGGAAAGTTTCAGCTGTTTTTTCTTCGCTGCATTCAGACTGTTTATGTGTGAAATATTAGATTTTCTTGTTCTGCTGTTTACGTGATGAAGACGAGCGGCGCTGCATGTTTGAAACGTTGCAGATTAATGAAGCTCCTCTTCAACATGTTGTTCATTCGTCCTGCAGACGACAGACTGAAGAGCTCAAACCATAAACATCAGCTGACTCACCTTACAGTTGGGGCTGGACTTCTTGAAAACTCTGAGAGGAGGAAGAGGAGGAAGGAAGAGGAGAAACACTGTTAGTGGACTTTTAGAATAACGTCACAGCTTCCTGCTGAAATAACTCTGAGGGGAAGTGGTTGAGGCGGCAAACCCAGCGGGTATTATGGGATGTTTAACAGGGGCGGGTGGTGGTCGGGCCAGGGCAGTGGGGAGGGGCGGGGGCGGGGGGGGGGCGGGGGGCGGGGTTCACACATCAGTGAAGCTGCTGACAGTTTGTTCTCAGGAAAAGAATCATGTTACATTCAACATCATCAACGTTTTCCTGTTTCAAACACCTCCAACAGTCTCTCCCACGGTACCTGAACGCAGCACGATCAATGTTATCAGGACGATCACTTCAGTATTGATCCTTTATGAAAAAACTGTCGAGGTTCTCAGCATCTGTGTGAAACAGTCACTTCCTGCAGCAGCCCACACAAACAGGAAGTAACAAACACAAACAAGAAGTAACGAGCACAGCTGATCCGAAGCAGCCAGCTGTCTGAGGCTCATGCTAACGCTAAACTAGCAGCTGCTAACAGTGCTAATGCTAACACTCTGCTCGGACCGGAACTTTATTTTGAAAGACTTCCTGCTCTGAGGAAGCTGAACTGACACCGACTACAGTCAACCGGTCACCATGGAGACCAGCTGTGTTATCAGTCCCTGTGAGGAGAGGCAGGTAACCATGGCTACAGCTGCTGCAGCTCAGAGTGAAACTGTTTAAAATCCTGTTTAATGCGATTCGTTCTTTGAGCCGCTGATGTGAACGATCAAACGATTCTCAACAACACGTATCGATCGTAACCAGGGCGACGGAGAAGCATCACGTTTTGGTAGAAACAAATCCTGAATTAGACCGATATCAGAAACATTAAACGTGCCCGCTGACGAAGGCTCACCTGCTCGTCTTCGTCAGGAGGGAATAAAGCAGGAAAACAGCGGCTGACGTAAACACGACTTCACGCTCGGCTGCGTCCGAACTCTCCCGACGGAGAAACGTGTCGCTGCAGCAGGTCTGCAGGGACGCAGGACGGGGGCGGGGCTTCACCTGACAGGGGCGGGGCTTCACAGAGCAGCTGCTCTTATGATCATCGATACTTCATCTACTCTTCAGAGTCTCATGACGGAAGGACAGACGTCAGGGAGCGTTTCCACCGTCAGCGGCCGGTGAGAGAACTCGGATCAATAAAACCTGAAGAGACGTTCAGGGTTCGAAGGGAAGCAGAGCTTCAGAACCTCCTCAGAGGTCAAACAAGAGCACGAAGTCGGCTTCAGGTTCGACACTTCAGAGGAAAGTTGAAGTTCATCTGAAGTCTGAGCTTTTTCTTCTGTTTTCTGCAGTAGAGGGACGAGACCGCAAGAGTCCACGAGAGTCCACGAGACCGCACGAGTCCACATGAGACCGCACGAGTCCACATGAGAGTCCACATGAGACCGCACGAGTCCACATGAGAGTCCACATGAGACCGCACAAGTCCACAGGAGACCGCACGAGTCCACATGAGACCGCATGAGTCCACAGGAGACCGCACGAGACCACAGGGGACCGCACGAGTCCACAGGAGACCGCATGAGTCCACAGGAGACCGCACGAGACCACAGGGGACCGCACGAGTCCACAGGAGAGTCCACAGGAGACCGCACGAGTCCACATGAGACCGCACGAGTCCACAGGAGACCGCACGAGTCCACAGGAGACCGCACGAGTCCACAGGAGACCGCACGAGTCCACAGGAGACCGCACGAGACCACAGGAGACCGCACGAGTCCACAGGAGACCGCACGAGTCCACATGAGACCGCACGAGTCCACAGGAGACCGCACGAGTCCACAGGAGACCGCACGAGTCCACATGAGACCGCACGAGTCCACAGGAGACCGCACGAGTCCACATGAGACCGCACGAGTCCACAGGAGACCGCACGAGACCACAGGAGACCGCACGAGTCCACAGGAGACCGCACGAGTCCACAGGAGACCGCACGAGTCCACAGGAGACCGCACCAGTCCACAGGAGACCGCACCAGTCCACAGGAGACCTGGTCCACATCTAAAACCACTTCAGACCCGGACTGGATCAGATCACCTGTTCGGTCATGAAGCAGGATGATGAACAGGAAATAAAACATCTGTTTCTGATGGTTTTTGTGATT
>NW_027210914.1:55000-167500 GCF_029030835.1 Brachyistius frenatus
GCGGAGTCATTCTCACTGCCTGCATCTTCATCATCTTCATCATCGAAACCAGCGAGCGTCCTGCTCAGAGGAGACGGCAGGTTTCCACAGCAGAGCAGTGAGGTGAACTTTTAAAACCAAACAAAAACAGAATCAGAAGTCCTGAAACAGAAGAGGAACTGATCGCTGAGCAGAAGTCATCCCGCTGAGTCAGCAGTTCGAAGTGACTTTATTCTCAACTACATTTGAGATCTCAGAGCTGAAGCTGCTCATATGATAAATATTCCAAACAGAAAACATGACATCACATCAGTAGGAAATGTGTCCTGACATTTATTTACAAACAATCACAAGAAGGCAGCTCAATGTAAACAAAACAACATCCACAGGTACTTTATTCTGCGCAGTCAGGTGTCCCACGTTGCTGCATGCTGAAACTCAGGCGTCTCCGATCCGGACGTTAATAAAAGCTCATATCCGGAGGGTGTAGGAGTCTGAGTGGGTGACGTATCGGACCCAGCGCTGCGACGGGCCGGGCTGGACGGGCGTCAGACGCAGGAAGCGGATCTGCAGCCCCGTGGCGGTGAACTTGGGCAGCTCGAAGCTCAGACCGACCGGGCCAACCTCCAGCATGGAGGCTGAGCTGAGACCGGGGACCTCCAGCTGGAACCAGAACCACAAGAGAGGGGATGTCCAACTTTTTTAGTTTTTTGTGATCAAAAATATTAGATTTTTCGGCTGCAGAGTTTAAAGGTTTTTCTTCCTGTAAACTTGTGGGATTCTTCAAAAACAGCTGGTTGAGGATTCAAATTGAATAATTTTGTCTGATTAAAATCAGGCTGCACATTACAGGAAGACACAAAGGCTACATCTGCTGTCAAAATAAGAGCTTTAAATGCTTTTTAAAACAAAGTTGAGTCTTTTACAGCTGGAAGTGTTGAGAAAACACATTAACATATTCCTCATTCCCATCATTAGACCACATTTCCCACAAACCCCGTCACTTCCTGTTGTGTGGTTTGTTTTGATGAGCTGCTGAGTTTTACTTTTGTTGCTGAAGCAGGTTTTATTTTGAAAGGTTCATTTGGTACTTTCAACAGAACTTCTAGTGAAGACGTGTTGTGTAAGATGCTGCAGGTTACAGGATGTTTGTGTGTAACTGCGGTATGAAATGTTAGAAACGTGGCTGACGTGTTCATGACCGTAGAAACAGGAAGTCCTGAGTGTGTGTGTTGAAGACGACGCTGAGTCACCCTGAAGAGGGCGGACAGCTGCGTCCCTCCGGTGAAGCGCGGGATCGTCCACACGACGGCTCGGTTCTGAGGCTGCAGCTCGGCGCTCTGATCCGGACTGCTGAGCTCCTGAGACAGACTGAACCGACAGATACAGATACAGATACAGATATATAGATGTAGATACAGATACAGATATAGATGTAGATATAGATAGATACAGATGTATAGATGTAGATACAGATACAGATATAGATGTAGATATAGATAGATACAGATATATAGATGTAGATACAGATATAGATAGATACAGATGTAGATACAGATACAGATGTAGATATAGATAGATACAGATGTATAGATGTAGATACAGATACAGATATAGATGTAGATATAGATAGATACAGATGTATAGATGTAGATACAGATACAGATATAGATGTAGATATAGATAGATACAGATGTATAGATGTAGATACAGATACAGATATAGATGTAGATATAGATAGATACAGATATATAGATGTAGATACAGATATAGATAGATACAGATGTAGATATAGATAGATACAGATGTAGATATAGATACAGATATAGATAGATACAGATGTAGATATAGATACAGATGTAGATATAGATAGATACAGATATAGATACAGATACAGATGTAGATATAGATGTAGATATAGATGTAGATATAGATACAGATATAGATACAGATACAGATGTAGATATAGATAGATACAGATGTAGATATAGATACAGATGTAGATATAGATAGATACAGATATAGATACAGATATAGATGTAGATATAGATACAGATGTAGATATAGATGTAGATATAGATACAGATACAGATGTAGATATAGATAGATACAGATGTAGATATAGATACAGATGTAGATATAGATAGATATAGATATAGATACAGACGTAGATATAGATATAGATACAGATGTAGATGTAGATACAGATGTAGATACAGATGTAGATATAGATACAGATGTAGATATAGATAGATGTAGATACAGATGTAGATATAGATATAGATGTAGATGTAGCTATAGATACAGATGTAGATATAGGTGTAGATATAGATATATATGTAGATACACACACATATATATATATATATATATATATATATATATATATATATATATATATAGATGTAGATATAGATAGATATAGATACACATATATATATATATAGATGTAGATATAGATACAGATGTAGATGTAGATACAGATGTAGATGTTGATGTAGATGTAGATGTTGATGTAGATGTAGATATAGATAGATATAGATATAGATACAGATGTAGATATAGATAGATATAGATGTAGATATAGATAGATGTACTTCACACTCCTCACACAGGTGAGAGGCAGCAGGTGACCTGTGAGGCGTTCAGGGTCGTCGGGGTTCACGTGTCCCTGCTCTACAGAGATGAGGAGCAGAGACGCTCTCAGACAGGATTTGAAAGATGTGATAGATTTGATAGATAATCCTGACGAAGCTTTCAGCTGATGAACCTTCATGTTCCACCACACTGATCTCAACACCGAGGACACCGTGAACACAGAGGACACCGAGGACACAGGGGACACCATGAACACAGAGGACACAGAGGACACCGTGAACAGAGGACACCGAGGACACCGTGAACACAGAGGACACCGAGGACACAGAAGACACCATGAACGGGTCGGAGCGGGTCAGACAAACACAACATTTGAATGGGAGCGTCTCACCTCACAGAGCCTTTAGGGACAGGAACTGTGGTGCTGACGTTGATGGCAGCGCTGCACACACACACACACACACACACACACACACACACACACACACACACACACACACACACACACACACAATGACATAATCATCATCATCATTACTGCACTGACAACAACAATAACATCATCACCATCATTATTTTATTCATCCTCATCATCCCTGTCATCCACTAATCCTAAGGACAGACAGAAGGAAGGAATGAAGGAAGGAAGGAATGAAGGAAGTAAGGAAGGACAGTTGACTTCACGTGAACAGAAATATTCTCAGTAAAATTGTAAACAGTTGAAACGGGTTCTAAAACTAAACAAAAGTCTGTAAATAAAGTAAATAAAGTCTGATGAGATGATTTAACTCCTGCAGATGAAATAAGGACCGACCTCTTTGGTGGCAGATCACAGCGCAGCTTCATGTACATGAGCAGCCTACAGAAAGGAAAAACATCAGCTGAGTCATGTTCTGATCACATGATACTGATCAATAATACATAAATTAACTTCATACAGAACTTTTCTAAACAAATTCACACGAGTTTTATCTTGAAAAATCATCCACTAACATTAGACAGAGAAATAACTAATAAAGAAGTGAGTTTCAAAGCAAAAGGAGAAGAGGAGCAGTGAGGCTGCTGTGTGGTGACGTGTCAAATGTCCTCTCACCGTCCTCCGCTGTCCCTCTCCACCGTCGGGAAGAGACGGAAAGGAGGCGCTGAAGGAAGGTCGTCACTCAGCTGGTACTGCATCACTGTTTGCTGCAACACGAGGTGAGGAGGAGGATGAGGAGGTGGAGGAGAGATAAGATGAGATAAAATGAGATTAGATGATGGGAGAGGAGAGGAGAGGAGATGAGATAGGGTGAGATAGGGTGAGGTAGGGTGAGGTAGGGTGAGATAGGGTGAGGTGGTAGGGTGAGGAGGTGGTAGGGTGAGGTAGAGTGAGGTAGGGTGAGGTAGGGTGAGATAGGGTGAGGTAGGGTGAGATAGGGTGAGGTAGGGTGAGGTAGGGTGAGATAGGGTTAGATAGGGTGAGATAGGGTGAGGTGGGGTGAGGTGGGGTGAGGTCACCTCTCCCTGACTGGGACACAGTCGGAGGATGCGGTTGCTGTCGAACTCGTCCAGTCGGACCGCCTGGTGGAAGCTGCACTCATCAACCCTCACAGCTGCTCCATAACCTGGAGGAGGACAAAGACATGAGACATGAGGACTCGTTCTGCAGGGACCTTTGACACCTGATGCAAAGGTTTGTTTACATATATGTGTAGCTGTGTGTAGCTGTGTGTGTGGCTGTGTGTAGTGTTGTGTGTAGATGTGTGTAGATGTGTGTAGTTGGGTGTAGTTGGGTGTAAGTGTGTGTAAGTGTGTGTGTAGGTGTGTGTAAGTGTGTGTAAGTGTGTGCAGTTGTGTGTAGATGTGTGTAAGTGTGTGCAGTTGTGTGTAGATGTGTGTAGGTGTGTGTAGGTGTGTGTAGTTGTGTGTAAGTGTGTGTAGGTGTGTGTAGTTGTGTGTAGTTGTGTGTACCTCTCAGCTGAGACTTTCCGATGCTGAACTCTTCGTTCAGTCCGATCCGCATCTCTGAAGGATGACAGCTGTTAGAGACACTTCAGACATGTCTGGACCTGTGAGGACCAGACTGATCCAACAGGTCTAAGTCTAGTCCAGGTCTAGTGCAGTTCCAGTTCCAGGTCCAGGTCAGGTCCAGGTCCAGTCCAGTTCCAGTTCAGATTCCAGTTCCAGGTCAGGTCAGGTCCAGGTCCAGTCCAGTTCCAGTTCAGATTCCAGTTCCAGGTCAGGTCAGGTCCAGGTCCAGTCCAGTTCCAGTTCAGATTCCAGTTCCAGGTCAGGTCCAGGTCCAGGTCCAGGTCTGGTCCAGTTCCAGTTCCAGTTCCAGGTCAGGTCAGGTCAGGTCAGGTCAGGTCAGGTCAGGTCAGGTCAGGTCAGGTCAGGTCCAGGTCCAGTGCAGGTCCAGGTTTCAGGACCATGGAGACTCTTCCTGTTTTCTTTGGGAGGTTTTAAATCTCACCTGAGCAGCTCGGCATGTAACACTTCACTCTGATCTCTCCTTCCACATCAGCCTTCATCACAAGTCCCTGTAGGACAGACCACAACTTTATTCTGCTGTTGGACTCTGGAGGACCGGGTTCTAATAAACCAGGAGGACCGGTTCTAATAAAACAGGAGGACCGGTTCTAATAAAACAGGAGGACCGGTTCTAATAAAACAGGAGGACCGGTTCTAATAAAACAGGAGGACCGGTTCTAATAAAACAGGAGGACCGATTCCAATAAAACAGGAGGACTGGTTCTAATAAAACAGGAGGACCGGGTTGTAATAAAACAGGAGGACCAGAACCAGAATCCTCCTCGGTAACATGTCTGTTATGGAGCCGTCATGCTGATGACTCACGTTGGAGCCGATGACCACCGACATCCTCTCGATCACGTCCACAAATATCTCGCTCCGCCCTCCCTGGAAAAAACACACGGGGAGTCAGACTATTTACTGGAACGGGTCCCGCTGGGATCAGACTATTTACTACTAATAATTAAGTGTTACCTGCTCTCTGCTGGACTGGATCGGCCTGCTGGCTGCAGAACTCGGAGCCACTTTACTCTGCTGGGTCTCTGCTCCGAACTGACAACAACAACAACAACAACATTAGAGTAAACACAAACAGCAGCGGTCCACTTCTACAGGAACACAGTCACATCTGCATGAGGAGCATTGTTCTGTTCACACAGCAGGAACTACAGTCAGGTCAGGGTGTTGTTGTTGGTGTTGTTGTTGTTTGTGTCTCTGTACCAGTCCCACGTTGCTGAGGTCAAACAGGCTGAACGGTCGGGACGAAACAGCTTCAGTCTGGATGAAATTCTTCAGGACGTCAGAGGACGTCGTCTGGATGTAACCGTAGTCCTGCAAAGGCAGACAGACAGACAGACAGATAAACAGACAGACAGATAAACAGACAGACAGACAGACAGACAGATAAACAGACAGACAGATAAACAGACAGACAGACAGACAGAGATATAAACAATGAGACTAACAAGAAGCTAATATCTGGTTGATCGACGATGTTTGACACAATTATGATAATTGTTATGTTTAATCAGATACAATTCTGTGTTCCCGCCACTAAAACACTGATCCAATACCATCAGCTGCCACGAGGGGGCAGCAGGGAGACTCACCACCACTTCGTCCAGCAGCTCGTAGATGAGGGCAAAGTTCATCTGCACAGACTTCTCCGACAGGCTACCACAGTAATCTTTAACCAGAGCTGTCAGCCTGGAACACAGGTGATGTCACAGATCCAACAGAACCGTCACAGATCCAACAGAAAGTAGAAGGTTCTGGATTACAGCTATCAGAGGAGGCTGATATCAGCCCAGTGGAACCAGAACCAGTACATTCATCTGATCTGTTACTGGTGCACACGTTACTGGTGAACACGTTACTGGTGCACACGTTACTGGTGAACACGTTACTGGTGAACACGTTACTGGTGCACAAGTTACTGGTGCACATGTTACTGGTGCACACGTTACTGGTGCACACGTTACTGGTGAACACGTTACTGGTGCACAAGTTACTGGTGCACATGTTACTGGTGCACACGTTACTGGTGCACACGTTACTGGTGCACACGTTACTGGTGCACACATTACTCGAGAACACTTTAATCGCGGACACGTTACTTGAGAACATGTGAACACGGAGGATCTTTCAGGTTCCCGAAGACCACCGACCTGTTCAGGAACTCGATGGCAGTGAACGGTGAAGCGTCGGCCGTCGTCGCGGCGACCCAGTAGAGTCCTCCCTGCCGGACGTGGACGAAGTGAAGATCTTTGTGACTCTGAACACAACACAGGACAGACGATGCGTTTGAGGTCCTGCTGTCGTCCAGGAGAACTGTTACCGTTAACGGTCATGCATGAAAGTCAATCACAAGTTTCTCAGTTTCAAACTATGAAAGACGTTAAATATGAGGAATTTAGAAAATAAATGTAAAACTGAGTTCAGAGACAGTGAAACTGCAGGTGAACGACGACGAACACACACGGATATCGTAGGGTTACCATGGCGACCGGAGGCTGGTCTCCGGTCAGTGCTGTGACCTTCTCGTAGAAAACGCTGACGACGTCACCGCCTGCTTCTCCGCGGACTGACGCCGAGGTCAAGGTTGACTTTCATACAGACGAGAACAGAGACAAACAGGAAGTGAAACAGAACTGGCAGGATTTTTTTTCTTCTGCAGAAACAAAACGGGTGTGAGCAGAGTGTGTTGGAGCTCTGAGAGGATACAGTCTTTGGAGAGGAGGTGGTCGCCCTTCGACGACAGGATGAACACCTGAGAGATCATCCTGCTGAAACACAAGAAGAGACGGTTGAGTGGTTGAAACGTCACTGCAGTACACTGTATGGTGTTTCATAGTCAATCACTATTTAAGATCAACATGCTCTGTTTTTTAGTTTGGGAACAGCTTCCATCAAAGTCCACTCAAATGTCATGAACGCCAGTCCTTCATCCTGCAGTCACCATGGTAACTGCAGTTTATCAGCTTCACTTCCCGGAGATGTTCCAGCTGAGATTAGGACAGTGGCATCACTTTAAAACCAGCTGTGATCAGCAAAGTCTCCTTCATCTAATGCCGAATTTATTTCCAGTTGCAGTCAAATCACAGGAATTATTGAACGTGTCTTTAACACGCTAACTTGACGTGAAAACTAGTAAAAATACTTTAAATGGACTGAAATTGTGAGCGAGTTCAGCCTCCAAGTCTGAGCAGAGAAATGAGCATTTAACGCACATATAATGAAGCTGTCATCGATAACAATCACGTCTTTACTTACCTGCAGGAGGAGAGCAGTACAACGGATGCAAAGCACTGAAAGTGTTGGTCTATTTTTCTATTTTGTTACAAAAGCCATGAAAGTAAGTTGAAGCAAATTTAGTTGTAATGGTAGCATGGCTAACTCGGCTAACTGGACGTTAAAATGAGCTAATTTAGCACGTTTAAACTTTTAAGGCAGAAAAAATTAGGACGAGCTGCTCATCATTGACCAAGAGAAATGAACTCAAAGCATTAGAAGCTTTAATTAAAAGTACATAGTTTGTTAATAATTTGATCTACCGGCCTCCGTAACTGACAGGCTCGTGTTTACAACCCGGGTCAGTAGTGAGCTGGTGACGTCACAGCGCCGCCTGCTGGCCGGGCGGTGACGTCACAGCGCCGCCTGCTGGCCGGGCGGTAACGTTTCTGTACTCAACGGAAATACAGAAGATTTTACACACTAATTAGCTGCTAAACAGCTCTGCGGTCATTCTGTTAATATACAGCTGCATACATATTAATAACGTCACCCGTTTAGCTGTATAGTCACGTCAATGAGCGTGTAGTAACGACATCCAAACATTAGGCGGCAGAAGAGGCGGGAAGTCAAACGGAAGTGATTAACGTCGTGAGGGCGACAGTTTCCGCCACAGCATCGGTGTCTGTTCCAACTTGTTCATCATGAAGTAAGTAAATCTTCTCGGATTAAACGAGTCACGTGTTTTTATGTTGACTGATCGGAATTTATTCGTTTTCTGATGTACGCTAACATGCTAGCTGGTGCTAGCAGCCTCTGACAGTTTAACTGTTTTCTTTTATCGGCCAGTCGACGTCGTTCATTAATCATGAACTCTGACGTCAGTGTGAACACGGAGCAGCTGTTGACACCGATCAGAGTACATTTACATTAACATTATTGCTTTCCTGCTTCGCGGCCACTTTAAACGGAAGAGCCTCGTTTTTCTGTCCGTTTCCGGCGGATTCAGTTTAAAACTGCAGAAGAAGTCTTCAATCTTTACGTTTCACCGGAGATGTTCAGTTTTAGTCTTCCGACACACACAAAACCTAAAACAGCGTTCTGCCTCCACAAGTCTGAAACAAACTCCCAGAAAATGTCTGTTGTTTCCCATCGAAGCCTTTTTATACTTCCTCATGTTTCTCTTATTTATTCCAGAAAGGAAGAACTACGTTGTAGAAATATAAACCATGTTTGTGACCCGTGGCGTCCCTCAGGGTTCAACACTCGGGCCGCTTTGTTTTAACTTGTAAATACTTCCTCTCTGCTGAATCTTCCAGAACTCGTAACAGCTTCGCTGATGAGACAGAACAAAACATTCTGAGTTAAATAATAAAGCAGCTCAAGAATGAAACCCTGAATATCTCGTAATTAAATGATACCGTAGGTTCCGGGAGGGAACCGGGTCCCTTTATACAGAACTGTATGTGTTGATAAACTGCAGAGGAACATCGGTTCTGATGAAACGTTCCGTCGTGTGTTTTCAGTCCGCTGACGAAGGTGAAGTTGATCAACGAGCTGAACGAGCGCGAGGCCGACCTCGGGATCAACGACTCGGTTTCCTGGCACACCGAGTACAAAGAGAGCGCCTGGATCTTCATCGGTGAGTTTGACTGGCTGACCGGGTTCCACCGGGTTCTACTGAAGGTTCCATCAGAATGCGGAGGAGGAGTCCAGCAGGTCTACCTGTTAGTACCATCTGACCTCTGCAGCTCATCCAGAATACAGCAGCTCCACTTTAACCTCCTAGATTCACTCACACTACTCCGCTCCTCCTCCTCCTCTCCTCCTCTTCTTCCTCCTCCCTCTCCTCTTCCTCATCCTCCACTCCTCCTCTTCTTCTTCCTCTTCCTCCTCCTACGTGACTTCTTTCTAACAAAAAGAAAAAAGTGTTAATAAAGAATACGTAGCGATCTTGAAACCTCGGCGACGGTGGTACAGATAAAGAACTGAACACCAGGTCCGTCCACAGACGATGGAAAACTAAAACTACCGTCCGGAGAGTCGAGTCGGTACTTCGTCCGTCTGACCGCTGTTTGTCTCCTGCAGGAGGTTTTCCGTACGAGCTGACCGAAGGCGACCTCATCTGCGTCTTCTCCCAGTACGTAATGTTATCGTCGCTCATTAAAAACACGTCAGACATACGTACGAACAATCTTTATTTCACGTCAGGTATGGAGAGATCGTCAACATCAACCTGGTGAGAGACAAGAAGACGGGAAAGTCCAAAGGATTTTGCTTCGTCTGCTACGAAGACCAGAGGAGTACTGTCCTCGCTGTGGACAACTTCAATGGCATCAAGGTGAGACGACACGCAACACTGCCCCCTACAGGCAGAGTCAGGAACTACAGGAACACTGTCCTCTACAGGCAGAGTCAGGAACTACAGGAACACTGTCCTCTACAGGCAGAGACAGGAACTACAGGAACACTGTCCTCTACAGGCAGAGACAGGAACTACAGGAACACTGTCCTCTACAGGCAGAGACAGGACCTACAGATTAATTTAATTTCCGATATTTCCTTGAGTGATTCGTAGTTTGTTTTCTTTTTCCCGTCAGATTAAAGGTCGGACGATTCGAGTGGACCACGTTAAAGACTACCGTCCGCCCAAAGACCACGAGGACATCGACGATGTCACGAAGCATCTGAGGGAGGACGGCTGCGCTCCTAAACCTCCCGACTCCTCCTCTTCCTCAGAGGAAGACAAGCAGTACACCATACCGATGAAGAAGCCCAAAAAAGGTGAGGTCACTTCCTGTTGTCTTACATCACACCTGAGGCCAGATGAGATGGACCTTTTATTTTACGTCTCTTTGATCTCAGACAAGAAAGAGAAGAAGAAGAAGAAGAAAGAGAAGAAAGAGAAGAAGGAAAAGAAGAAGGCTGAGAAGGAGAGGAGTAGCCGGGCGGCCTCTTCCTCACCTCCTCCTCCTCCTCCTCCTCCTGCCGCTGCCTTCAGGGTCAAAGAGGAGAAGGAGGACAACGCCTACGACAAGTACAACCAGAGGGGGGCGCCGCCTGGAGGACAGCACAACGGACAGAGGGCGAGAGACAATGAGAGACTCCGGGGAGAGGAGGAGAGGAGACGAGAGACGGACAGGGATGAAGACAGGAGGAGGACTCAGGACAGGGAGATGGACAGGAGGAGAGAGACGGGCAGAGAGACAGACAGACAACACAGCGATAGAAGACGAGAGATGGACAGACGGAGAGACAGAGACTATGATGGGAGATAAAAAAAACGACAGAAGAAGAGACGAGAGACAAACGAAGAAGACGGGGATGGGAGACATTTTTATACAATAAATGTTGAAATTAAAATATAAATATAAAAGCTGAGATAAAAAATAACAGATAATTAAATCAATAAATAAAAGGTATTGATTGATGTTTTTTGTTTTAATTTCAGCTAATATTATTTTTACGTATCATTCCAGCGTTATGAATTAGTTGTTTTTGTCGCCACCAGGTGGCAGCAGCCGTCATTACACAACACGGTTTAATTTGTTGCAGTGAAACTGGATTTTGGTCGTTTTCTGACTTTTACGTAAATGTTTCGTGCGACTTCGTTGAGGCTACATTTGGTGTTTTTCCTCGATGAAGCCTGACTTTTATTAAGTTTGTAGTTTCAATGAGTTTTCTAATAAAAATCATGAAACGTCTTCACGTGTGACATCATTGTTTATTATTTAAAAATGAACCGAAACTAAAATGTCAGAATAATTAACAACTTACCAGTTAAAAATACGTCAAACTACACGTCTAAAGGTGCTGCTGTTGTTTTGTTAATAATAAGTCTTAAAAAAAAAAAAAATCGCTGAACATCAGGAATATTTAAGAGTAAAATGTTTTTACAAAATAATGAGTTTTCAGTTGTTTCTCTTTAAATATTAAGAATAAATCTAGTTTGGTAAATTCATGTGGAAACAGCTGCAGAAATGGCTTTAATTATTACAGAATAAAAAGAAAAGGAATATTGTATTGTTTTTGTCAGTTTTTATTCTCGAGAATTGATTTTATTGTTTTTTAAGCAAAAATGTACTTAAAATGTTGTGTTGAGTGATTAACAGAAAACCTGAAATTAATATGAATACGTCTGCCAGTAATTTTTGTCTTCATAATCTATTGATCGTTTAGCGTTTAAAACAGTGAAATATTCATCGTAATCCCCGGAGCACAAATGAACGTGTTCGGTTTGTTTTGTTTAGCTAGGTCAAAACTTCAAAAATAAAAACTACAATGACATAAAACCAGATGTTCACGCTTCAGAAGCCGTCAGAGAATTTCTGCTTAAAAAAATGACCTGAAATGACAATTGAATTAAAACTTTCTCCACGTTGATCCGAAGCTTCAAACTCAGAGCTGTAAAAATAGAAAATGTGCAATTTTACATGAAAAAAAAAGCGCATGAAAATCAGAATACAAAAAATTGCATCCTTTTATTACAGAAACATGACGTCACAACAAAAACTAAAACTTCCAGAACCAGAAACTTTCATTTCAGCTTTTTATTCACTGACGGCTGAACTTTGTTTTTCTGCTTTTAGAGTCGAAGTTTCGTCTCAAACAAAATTAACATCTTAGAAAAAAGACTCTGAAAATCTGTTGAACACAAACACACCTGGAACGTCTTTTATTTTATAAAATATTCTGTCATTTTAACTTTATTTACAGAATTTCAAACATTTCGTAGAAAGCCGAAGCTGCGAGTCGTGTTTCTGTGGATGTGAGAATCCTGGTTCGTTTGATTCAGGATCATAAACTCTGGTTCTGCATTTACACCATAAATATAAATATTAATATAAATATAAATATACGGGGAAGTTTCCAAACATAAAGTAAACATTTTAAAAAGTTTAATGAGGTTTTTCTAACTGAATGTAACTGTTGTAAAACCTTAAAGGTAATTAAATAAAATAAAGCTAATTGTTGATCAACTGTGACAAAACCTGAATAAACATTTCTACAACAAAAAAAAGTGATCTTTGAAATATATAAACAGGATTTAAAGGTAGTTTATTTCAATAAATTCCCTTTAATTCCACCACAGTGGGAGGCTGCTCTGCTAAGCTAGCCTAGTTAGCATTTAGCAGCGCTTCTTCTCTTCCGATTAGATTGAAACATTTCCAACGTGTTGACGCTCAAAACTAAACCAGGAACCAGGAACCAGGAACCGGACGAGAACGCTCACGTTCACGTAAACACGACGTGGACAGAACGACATTTCCTCTGTCGTCACGTTCAAGTACGTCTTTTTATTTAGTTAATCTGATTACAGCCCTTAAAAACAAACTGGAATAAAATGATTGAATTTCTAATCGAATTTTATTTTAGTTTCTAATTTATAAAAATTCTGATTTAAATTTGAGTAAACTTGGCAAATAAGTTTGATAAAAAAAAATGGTTCGTCCTCACTTAGAGTTAACGATTGAAGTTATACATAAGAATAAAAAGTCGACGTTAACTTCTCGTCAGCGAAAGATTAAAAATATTCCGCCGCTAACATCTTAGCTAACACGTTAGCTTGCTACGTTAGTTTCTGGCAACAGACGGGTACGAAATCTAAAATACAAGAATACAAACTTCACGTGAGAGTAAACAGGAATTCATCGTAGAGTTAACAGGAATTTGCACGCTAACATATGTTAGCGTCACTTTTCTTCCCAACGAACATCTTCGACGTCGAAACTAAAACCTGAGTTTTAATCATCGTAATGAATTCATTGATAATGAATCCTAACAAATAGAAAACGTTGTTCTGAGAAACACTCGTGTTCGATCAGCTTGAAGAAGACGTGACCTTCAACATCATCGTATTCATTTCACGACACTTTGGTCACATGTATTTTTATTAGCGTTAACTTCCTGTAAACTGTTAGCGTAGCTTGGCTAGCTAAACGTTAGTCGATAACGTCACAGGAAACTGTCGCGCAATGAAGCTGAAAAACCTCATTTCATAACCAATGATTATTATCAATCAAAATAAACAGAGTTTCTGGACGAGATTTAAATAAACTATTAACGTTTACGTACTTCGTTTTCGGTCTCGGAGCAGAAAAAGTCTCGTAATCAGTCGATGTGTTCGAATTGAAACGTATTCAAATCAAGACCGGAGGCCGTTTTCGGTGACACTCTGTTCGCGGTGTGAAGTGAGGTCAGAGGTCAGAGGTCAGCGCCTCTGACGGTGGTGAGGTTAAATCAAAAAGTGGTTTTGTTGAACGAACACAGAAAATACAGCGGCGAGGTCGGAGGTTACAGACGTGTTCGTGGTCGGAGGATACAAAGGTTTTTATTAATGTATTATTGTTATGAGGAGGAGGAGGAGGAGGAAAAAGAGGAGGAAGAGGACGGGGAGGAGGAGGAGGTGGTAGATAATAAGGCTCTGTCGACCGAACGGACAGCGGGACAATAATTCCTGTGTCTCCGTAACGTCCGTCCCCGTGAGGTCCGTCTCCGTCTTCAGCACATGGAGATGGTGACGTTGATGCCGAGGTTCCCGTTGTCGGCGAACAGGTGCGCGACGGAGGTGTCGAACACCAGACAGTCGCTGTTCACGATGGCGGCCGCCACGCCGTCGTGGATGGAGCGGGGCGTGGCCTCCCAGGTGAGGCGGCGCCGGTTCCCGTTGAGCTCCAGGCGGTAGGCGAAGTTCTCGGCCTGCTTCCTCGTACCGATGAGCAGCACGACGGCGAAGAACTGCTGGTGACCTTCAAACTTCTCCTGCTTCTCCAGAACCAGCATGAAGTGGTGACTGAAGCACGACTGCATCATCACCCAGTCGACGGCGCCGGGGAGAGAGATGTCTGTAGCGAGGAACACGATGTCCTCACCCTGAGGACAGAGACACACACAGAGACACACGAAAACAGCGTGAGGAGAAACATCAGAAGTTGGGAGCAGCAGTGTTCTGCATTATTTATTTAAAGTTACAACACCTTCCTGCAAATGTTTCACAATAAAAGCCTTTTTATGACGGGTTTCTTTCGAATAAAACACTGTGGGGCTTTTAATTTGAAATAATACAGGAAGTGTTGAGGTGTAACGCAGTGACCGATAGCAAACGATCATATCGAGATTTTATAAATCCCTTAATACGTCTTCATTATGACCCATCCGAACGCTGGCTTAAAGCCCCGCCCACTCCTGACAGGTGGAGGTGCTCACCTGCAGCGTGGTGATGGACTTGTGTGCGTGCATCAGGTGCGGCATGACGGCGTCCAGCGCTCCGTGCCACTTGCAGGTGGCCCCGGGACACGGACAGGTGTACGGCCTACACTCGCACACCTCCTCGTGGTCGGGCTTCTCGCTGTGATGCAGCGTCAGCAGGCAGCCGGCCGCCGCGTACTGAAGACAGGATGGAGGGAAGCAGAGCATCATGGGAGTTTTTATTCAGGATTAATGTGTCTGATAGATTTCATCTTCATGATCTGAAACATTGTTGGTTACTAAAATAACCTCGGTGCTGCTTTATTTTAGAATCAAACACGTTAAAAACATCAAACGGTTACGAAGACGTCGTCTTCACCTCCCGACCAATCAGAGCAGAGCATTTCAAAATAAAACTGATTTATTCTGTTTTATGTTTAATGGATGGAAACCGATTCAGTCCTGATGAGGACATCTCTACGGGGACGTCTACGCTCTACGAGGACGTCTCCAATCTACGAGGACGTCTCCGCTCTACGAGGACGTCTCCACTCTACGGGGACGTCTCTACTCTACGGGGACGTCTCTATGGGGACGTCTCCGCTCTACGAGCGTGGACACAGCTGCAGGAGGACACAGGAAACGGACCTCCGTCTGTCCATGAATATTTAACTCTGACCTGCGTCTCCGTGTCCTCTCAGATCAGGTGACACGTGTCTCATTTACAGGTGATGGACGGACAGATGACCCAGAAACTGGACAACCTGAGACCAGAGATTCGGGGAGGGGACACCAGGGGACAAAAAGGGATACCAGAGGACAACATGGGACACAAGGGGACACTAGAGGACATCCGGGGACACCAAGGGACACTAGAGGACACCACAGGACACTAGGGGAAACGCAACACTGCTGAGAACGTTCAAACTACTGAAACATCCTCCAGCGGCTCTCAGTGATGTCATCAACCATCAGTGATGTCATCAACCATCAGTGATGTCATCATCCATCAGTGATGTCATCGTTGGTTTGTGAACGTTATGAATCCTCCAGTTCAGATTCTGTCCGTCACCATCTTTGCTAGTTCGGAGCGGTTTGGAGCAGGAAGTGACCATATTTGGACGAGCTGGGGGAGGAGCCAGAGGCGGATCTGACCGATCTGATCGGAAACCTGACGATACTACGTCCCGCCCACCGATAGCTGTAACCTGACTGCACCGCAGGCCTGTCAATCAAACAGACACGCCCCCAGAAACAGGTCTTCTTGAATCTTCTTTTCTAATGAATGAGGGATTATTTTCAGATGGACCTATGTGCTCATTACACCTGTCGTCCTGGACTCACCTGGCTGCCCGTCAGCGGTTTGGTGCGTCCGACAGGTCGACGGGTTCTGTCCCTGACCTCTGACCCCTGCTGCTGCTGGCCGGTGTTAGCGGTTAGCCCTGCGGCGCTAGCTGAAGCGACTCCGTGGGGGCGCGGCCAGCCCAGCAGGCGGCGCCACTGAGCCCACTCCCTGAGGAAAGGCAGGCAGGAGGCGGGGCAAAGCATCGAACCCGCGACAGCTGCAACGAGCAGTCAGTCAGCCGATTAGTCCATCAGAAGGGAACCGATCGATCGTTTGACTTTTGATCAAACAAAACGAGACATTTGAACACGTCAGAACCAAACGATCAATAATCCAGATGAAGATATTTAACGTCTCTTCTCCGTCAGACTGAACACGACCTTCAGAACACTCTGCTGTGACATTACTGGGTTTAAATAAAGGTTTTAAAAACATAAATTATATAAATAAAGTTTAAAGAATCTAAACTAATAAAGTTTCATATTTCAGCAGGAACTTTGTTCTCTAGTTTTTTGTCCCTCCGGCTCGCCGTCCAAAACCAGACGGACGGAAGACGAAACTTCAGTCGGACCTCAGAGATCAAATATCAGATTCATCTGAACGAGGAGACGGTTTGTCTGCAGGACGGCTATTGGACATGTTGGAAATGTTGGACAGGTGCATCTGTCCAACATGTTTCCAACAGACCAACCAGCTGCTTCCCTCTGACGTCACCAGCAACTTATTTTCTGTAAATTGAATCACTCTGGCTGGATGGTGCATTCAAGGACAACCGTGCAGGTGGGAGAGACTACATCTAATGATGTCCACTGTTCAGACAGCAGCATTCAACCTTGATTGATTCATAACTCTGTCTTTAAAATGTCCATCAGTCTGTCTCAGACGAGGCATTCAGGGTCTCACTTTGTTCGACCAAAAGTCCAAAACACAAACCGTTCCGTTCACACAGAAATAAAACGTTCGGCTGCTTTTATTTTTTTATTTTACTGTGAAATAAAATGAGGTGATTTTTTTTAAAATTTATTGATTAATTTGCTGATTATTTTTTTGATCAATTGATTGATTATTTTAAGGTCAGAAAATAAAGAAATAATAAAACTTCTCAGTTTTGTTTTGTCAGAATAAATCAGTACACTGATTTATTTTATTTGTATTTTTGATTTAATTTGTCATCTTTATTATTTATTATATTTATTTATTATTTTATTATAAATTACCATATTTGTATTTCTTCTGTTTTGGTCTCAAATAAATAAAGTTTGATTCAAAACATTAAATCTATCAGAATTTAAAGCAAAAAACATTTTAAATTAATCAACATTAAAATCAATAATCATCTAATCAATAAATCTGATAAAAGATGCTTGGGCTAAAAAAAAAACCCAATCAATCAAGAAAATAACTGACAAATTGATCAATAATCAATAACTAGAACCACACACAAACAATCTTTCACCAATAACTCCATTAACAGTTTTGATCATCGATCGCTGAAGTCAATAAACAGGAAGATAAACATCAGCTGACAACAAACAAACAACAACAAACGTTTGACAGAATCTGACACTCAACGATTCGTCAATCAGCAAACACACACACTCACACACACACACTCTCTCTCTCTCTCTCACACACACACACACACACACACACAACACACACACACTCTCTCTCTCACACACACACACACACACACACACAACACACACACACTCTCTCTCTCTCTCTCACACACACACACACACACACACACACACACACACACACACACACACACACACACACACACACACACACACACACGTACCGTTGCAGAATCTAAACAGCAGTAATGCAGCTGCCTCTCCCTCTGTCTCTCTGTCCCTCTGTCCCTCTGTCTCTCTGTCTCTCTGTCTCTCTGTCCCCTCTGTCCCTCTGTCTCTCACTGCAGCAAGAGGAATAATTTTTTTTTCTTCTTCTGTGGTGAAAAAACAACAAGGCAGCAGAAAAACACACACACACACACACACACACACACACACACACACACACACACACACACACACACACACACACACACACACACACACACATTGTCAGCTGAGAGGTGGGGGCGGGGAAACAGAAACCTGATCAGGAGAGAGAATAAAAGGAGAACGATCCTCCTTCTCCTCCTCCCCCTCCTACTTCCCCTCTTTCACCTCCACCTCCTCCAGAGATCTTCTAATAAACACCGATCAGCAGGTCCACATCTCAGCTCACTTTTAATTCAGTGGGAACAATTATGAAGCTACCCGTGAACTCTGTGGGACACATTCAGGACCAGGACAGTGACACATTCAGGACCAGGACAGTGACACATTCAGGACCGGGACAGCGACACATTCAGGACCGGGACAGTGACACATTCAGGACCACCGACAGCGACACATTCAGGACCGGGACAGTGACACATTCAGGACCGGGACAGTGACACATTCAGGACCACCGACAGTGACACATTCAGGACCACCGACAGCGACACATTCAGGACCACCGACAGCGACACATTCAGGACCGGGACAGTGACACATTCAGGACCACCGACAGTGACACATTCAGGACCGGGACAGTGACACATTCAGGACCACCGACAGTGACACATTCAGGACCACCGACAGCGACACATTCAGGACCGGGACAGTGACACATTCAGGACCACCGACAGTGACACATTCAGGACCAGGACAGTGACACATTCAGGACCGGGACAGCGACACATTCAGGACCGGGACAGTGACACATTCAGGACCACCGACAGCGACACATTCAGGACCACCGACAGCGACACATTCAGGACCGGGACAGTGACACATTCAGGACCGGGACAGTGACACATTCAGGACCACCGACAGTGACACATTCAGGACCACCGACAGTGACACATTCAGGACCACCGACAGTGACACATTCAGGACCGGGACAGTGACACATTCAGGACCGGGACAGTGACACATTCAGGACCACCGACAGTGACACATTCAGGACCGGGACAGTGACACATTCAGGAACACCGACAGTGACACATTCAGGACCACCAACAGTGACACATTCAGGACCGGGACAGTGACAAATTCAGGACCGGGACAGTGACACATTCAGGACCACTGACAGGGACACATTCAGGACCGGGACAGTGACACATTCAGGACCACCAACAGTGACACATTCAGGACCGGGACAGTGACACATTCAGGACCACCGACAGTGACACATTCAGGACCACCAACAGTGACACATTCAGGACCGGGACAGCAACACATTCAGGACCGGGACAGGGACACATTCAGGACCGGGACAGCGACACATTCAGGACCGGGACAGCGACACATTCAGGACCGGGACAGCGACACATTCAGGACCACGGACAGCGACACATTCAGGACCACGGACAGCGACACAATCATCAATCACCACCAATCAATAATCAATCATCACCGATCAATCATCAATCTGATCAATAACATCCTTTCAAGGTTTACAAGGAAATAAATTATAAAAACTACAACCTCAAAAACAAAAAGTCGTGATCAAGTATTTACTACAGACAGTGAACTCACCACAGACACTCTAATGTCCTACTATTATTACAGACCGTGAACTCACCACAGACACTAATGTCCTACTATTATTACAGACGGTGAACTCATCACCGTGATGTTTCACAGCTGTATAAACCAGTGGTGTGTTCAGGGACCGCGGATCATTTCACAGTAAACCTTGATAACTTCTTCTTAGTTGCATTTAAAATCACCGGAGTGTACCTGAATGCTTCACCAGCGCGTCACAGTTACAAACTTTATGGTTTGTTTTTGTTATTGTGGCGCCCCTGTGACGTCACAGGACACACGCACACCGTGTGCGTGAGGAGGCCGTGTGTAGAAGTTGTCCCGGGTGTGTACCGGGCCGGTGTACCGGTCCAGGTGTGCTCACCTTGCAGGGGAAGGGCAGCGTGGACGCCACCTTCTCCATGGCCAGGTTCCGGATGCTCGGGCTCAGCGGGCCGCGGCAGGTCGGGCAGCAGCTCAGCTTCTGGCGGCACTGGTTGCAGACGAGGTGACCGGCCTGGCACTGCAGGATGGGCGGCAGGACGTAGTCGAAGCACACCGGGCACTCGAACAGCGCCGTGAGCTCCGCGGGCTGCCCGGGCAGGCCGGCCGGCAGGGACGCGGTCGGGGACGGGGCGACGGAGCCGGAGCCGGAGCCCACACCGGCGGCTGCTGCTGCGGCGGCAGCGGCGGCGCCTCCTCCCGACCCCCCGTGCTTTCCCGCGCCTCCTTTCCCGGCCCCGAGTCCTCCAGCTCCGGCTCCGGCGGAGGACGGACGGCTCATGGCTTCCAGCTGCAGTCTGGTTCCGTCATCTACTGTTTACTACCGGACGTCCCTCCGGGGCCCAGGAGACGACAACATGGCGGCTGCTAGTTTGTATCGCCTGCCGACCGCTGCTATTGGCTGCCACTTCAGTGATTGACAGGCCGCTCAGCCATTCATAGAGAGGAGTCGTGTCACCGCACGTTCAGCAGCAAAAACAAAGAAATTCAGCAAAAGTTCAAAGTATATTATATTGAAATGTATTATATTATATTATGTTTTATTAAATTATGTTTTATTAAATTGTATTATATTATATTATGTTTTATTAAATTATGTTTTATTAAATTGTATTATATTATATTATGTTATATTAAATTGCATTATTTTATATTATATTGTATTAAATTATGTTATATTAAATTGTATTATATTATACTGTATTGTATTATTTTATTCTATATTTAATTATATCATATTATATTTATACAATATATAACATAACATGTATACAATATAAAGCTGCAATAATCTAAATTTGATTCATGACATTTAGGCACCTTTAACTCAGATTGCCTTGAAATGAACATTATCAGTCATACAACACACTGTAAATTAAGCTTTTTGATCAGATTCTCTGTAATAAAGGAAATTGACTTGTAATTTATTATTTTACAATTTATAATAATAATAATAATAATAATAGCAACAACCAGACTTTAATTTTATGGGACCTTTCAAATGACAAATTTAAACCATTTTAATAAGACTTTTAAAAAAAAATTATTTATTGAATAAACGAATGAACACTTTTTTTTTAGTTTTAATGTAACTACAGCATGCAACATACATGACCATACAAACATGCTCAACATATCCCCTCACTTCCCTCGTTTCAGTCGTCCTGCAGCTCTCTGGCGCCTTCCTGTGGAGCTTCAGGTGAAATCACACCCTTCTTCATCCCTGTCTTCCTCATCACATGAACCAGCTGAACACCAGACTGAAAACTTTCAGTTGCAGATAGACATTCATAAAACCGCCTTACTGACAGCTCACATGAAGGAAACATCTGGTTCAAAGGTTTAAGAGAAACCAGTCAGAGTGAAACCTCCCAATAATTAACTTCTTTGTTCTGCAGGTTCTTAAATCTGACAACAGGAAGTAAAGACCTGCGATGTGTCTCCGATCACACACTCACATTCTAACACCGTCACCATGGAAACATGCAGCACATTATACATTACGAATCGCATAGTTTTTCCTTTTAATACGTTCTGCGAAAGCATTAGCGCCACCAACTTCAATAAACGGTCGCCATCTTGGCTACGTAGCATGAAGGGGCAGGGCTAAACATGGAAGAGTCCTAAAATGTACGTGAAATCACAGAGGTACGTGATCTGAGACATTTATATCCCGACAGGCCTGATTATAGAGCGGCTGCAGGTGGAGGAATTGGGCGGAGCTACTGGGTGAGGTGGGCGTGGCAGGAAGGAGGCTGGACAGGAAGTCCCAATCCTCCACGTGTTCTGAAAACGGACTTTACTCATTATGAAACTGTTTCTTCTGCAGATCCAGAGAAGAATTTCCACCTGAACGTACCTGTGGAAACACTTTGGTGTGATCTGCAGGATTGGGCGGGGCTTACCGGGCCGAGCGCCGGTGACACCTGATCTCCTTCTGCTGTCGGTCTGTAACATCAGCTCCCAGCGCCCCTCTGCTTTGTTCAGGTTTGGCTCCATGACGGCTTCCTGTTGGCATCTGAAAGCTCCGCCTCTTATTTCCAGGAGGAGTTGAGGAGTTGCTCCACAATTAACCTTCAGACGCCTTCGAGTCCCAAACAAAAGCTGCTGGAAGAGAAACAGGATGAAGCAGCCAGCTGGGAGGTCTGAGGCCGCGCCTCCGCCGCCACCTCCTGTTGGTCCAACAGAGGAGCTGACTCATCAAATATACATATATATAAATATAAATATAAATATATATAAATATACATTTATAAAAATACATCTCTGAGCTGCTGTTTGTTTTTTATTAAAGTATATTCAATATAAAATTTAGACCTGAACCCTCTTCACTTCCTTTAACTGGAGGTTTTGTGTTTCCATGACGACAACTGCTGGAGGCTTCACGTTGTCACTGTTAGTTCGTCTCTTTCTCATGAACTCGATATCTGAAGGAATTTAATACAAACCTTCATTTGGTCCCTCAGATGAACTGATTAGATTTTGGGGGTCAAAGGTCAAGGTGACCATCCCCCACATGAAATGTGTGACTCATCTAAACTGTGAAGCATCGTCTGTTGTCATGGTCATTAGATTTACGGGGCAGATTCCTTTAAAGTTTTCTCTTCATCATGAAAATAATCAGATTGTTGACAGAAATAACATCTTTCCTTCTTTGACAAACTGAATCTTTCTATTTGCTCTGAAATCTCTCGTCTTCGTGTCGAACTGAACGTTTATCAGCGAACTGAAAGAAACCGGATCAAAGAGCAAAAATAAATCCATTAAGAAGAAGAAGTGAGTGTCAGTTTGGACGGTGACCTACTGACTTCATCACGCCGGCTAATTTAATTCCTGCTAATCCACTAATCTCCCCCGCATGTCCTCACCTCACTTTTCAAACTTTATTATTTATTATTTATTTATTCATTCTGCTGTCGGAACGCTTCACGTTCACTCTGAAATATTCACTTCAAACATCTTCCATCACGATGAGGATGTTTGTTTGTAATGACACACAAATAGTTTCAGTCATAAAGTTGTTGTTGAACAGACTCTGAACAAAGCTGAACTCTTGAAGTTGACCTTTGACCTTTTGGATATAAAATATCATCAATTCATCATTTTATCAGTGAATTCGTGAATGAATTCTAGAGTTGTGGCCGCAAACGTGTTAAGTTAGGTTATAGTGACCTTTGACCTTTGGCCACCAAATTCTTATCGGATCATCGTTGGGACCGACTGAACGTTTGTACCAAATTGAAAAAAACTCCGTCGTAGTTTTCTTGAGATTTCCTGAGATCTCGTTCTCCAGATCATGAAAACGAGACGAAGAGATAATCTGAAGTAACAGCTCCCAAATTCCACACAAAAATTAATAATAATAATAATAATCTGTTGGTTCAAGTGTTCACTTTACTCACCTGTCTGACCTTGACTCTGAAATTTATTCCTACAATAAACCCGAAGTCACTCATTTATTTTGCTGCAGCTCGGTATCACGACAAAACATGTACGCCATCATGTTTTTTTGGAGCCACAAGTGACCATATTTGGACAACTATGTCCCGCCCACCTATAGCTGAAACCTGACTGCATCAAAGGCCTGTCACTCAAAGAGCCCCGCCACCAAACATACCTGTTTTAGAGTCCAAATATTTAATGAATGATGAATATTTCCAGAAGGAAACTGATCAAAAGGAGTTTATCTAACGACACCATGATGGAAACATTTACTGACTTTGGATTTCAGGATTTCATTTTCACTGGGAGTCTACGGAGACGGCCCCTAGTGGTCCTCAGTGGTACTACACTTTAGGCTTCACTGTTCAGAGCTGGAACACTTTTAAAAACAGTCTGTGATTAAAAGCTGATCTTCTAACTCCTCTCTGTCTTCTGTTTATGTGTTCGGAGTCGATCAGCAGCTTCTGATCCGACTGATCACCGATCAGCTCGTCTCTGATCCTCCTTCAGTCCTGCAGCTGTGACTGAACACAGTTTTGTAGCACTAATGACCTCCCATACAGCAGAGACCACCGCACAGCAGCAAACACACCGACCCACATCAGCAGCTCCTCCTCTCAGTAAGCTCCATCCTCCGAGCCGGCCGGCCACTCGCTGCTCATGTCTGATCATCTTCCATCCATATCACATCGGATCAATAACCAGGATCAATAACCAGGACGGGATGAAGCTCCTCTCGATCACGTCCCTCCTGCTGCTCTGCTTCCTGCCAGGTACAAACATTTCATACTTTACATCAGTCTGACTCCAACACAGGTCACTTCTTTATGTTCTGATCATGTACAGGTAGGTTCTAGATTTTATTTATTTATTTCCAAAATGTGAAGTCAGTCATGACATAATCTGAGGATTAAATGTATTGACATGTGTGCTGCTGCGGAGCCTCTGGATCTGAAACTTTAACGAACCTGAACATTTTATATTATTGTGCCTTTAAAAAACTTTTCATTTGTTTTATAACAGAAATTCTTTAATTGTTTTCTTCATCAGTGAATCTGAATATTAGTTTCAAGCATAATTATGTCTTTGTTTTGTCTATAAAATGTCACAAAATAGTGAACAATTTGCATGAAAATATCCTAAAAGTTTTCTATAATTCATACTGAAGAAAATCAACCAGTTCTGATTATTTAAGAGAAAGTTAAAAAATATTAAGATATATATCTAATAAATCGAAGATATTTTTCTGTGATAAATGTCAGTTCGCTATCAGGAAGCTTCACGTGTTGCTGCTTTCAGAGTTTTATTGAACGGAGATGTGGAGACGTGGAGGTGTTCAGGACTCTGTGTCTCTGTGATAAGACAGGAGGACAAAGATGGACAGGTTACAGCTGCTTCACAGAACATGTGGGGTCGGATCCCAAGTCATGCTTTTATTGTGAAGGAATGAACAGATCAATATGAGTGATGTTTTATTTGAGGCTTGATTCTTGAAATTCTACAAAGTCTGATTGATTCATGTTTGACTGCTTGTGTCTGCGATCGTTTTTAAAATGTCCAGAACAAACAAACGTCACGTTTTAAACCTGCAAACAGTCACAACAGAAAGGAACAAAACTTTTTATTCACTCGTCTATCAGTCAGTTTGATGCAGACTGAAAAAAGATCTAAAAATACAATGAAAACCAGAATATGGTTTAATATGACCACTCCTTTCCACAATTAATAAAGAAAAGGTCCAGTTGAGACTCCGCCTCCTCTAATGAGTCAACTAATATCAAGAGATCTTTCCAGATGAACTCTCATGTTACCGTCGGCTAAGTCAGAGTAACATCTTCTGAAGAGACGCTGACAGAGATAAACCTCAAAGCTGTCAATCACCATTCATCCACATAGAGGAGCAGTGACCTCCAGAGGTCAAATAGCAGAGATGATCCCAAACACACTTAAAACCGACACATCAGGTTCGTCCTCGAATATCAACACAGAGGATTTATCTGTTCGGAGAGAAGCTCAGAGTGATGAAAAGAAATGATGCTTCCTTCGTACGAATACATTTTATCTTGATGATAGTGGAGGAGGAAAATGAAGCCATGAATATCTGACCTGTGAAGTACAGCCGTCTGTCCACTAGAGGGTGCAGTCAGTGGTGTGTTTGTTTTAGGAGCCAAAAACCCAGCTGGTTCCGTTCAGAAGAAGATGAGCGTTTGGGTTCAAATAAATAATTATATGGAAATAACATTACGTATGTCACTTGAGCTACTTAACGTACATGACGTAAGTTAAATACGTTACAAGACGTGTGCAACTGTAAACGCAGACTTTTGTTTTGCATAATGAGCGCTGGTCACTCTTCAGCCTGAAAGAGTCTCTGAGTTGTTCCAGGAAGCTGAAGCGTGTTTAGACGACAGAAAACAGACCTCAGACAACCTGAACGTTTCATCCACAAAACTCACCAAGCGTTTCGTTACATCATGAAGAAAATTAATAATACAGAACAAGCAAGTCTTTAAAAGGTGAATTCCTCCCAGGAGGGTTGGACAGACATGCTGAAGGAGTTAGTTCATGAGTCGGGGGGTCAAAGGTCATCAGGTGGATCACAGAGGCTTCAGCAGACCGTCGTGGTTCAATCTCTTACACACACACACACACACACACACACACACACACACACACACACACACACACACACACACACACACACACACACACACACACACACACACACACACACACACACACACACACACACACATACCATAACACACACACACACACACACACACACACACACACACACACACACACACACACACACACACACACACACATACATGTGTGTGTGTGTGCTCCTCTCCCAGTTTAAACACTGAACCTGTTTGGACCAGTTGTCCAACTGGGGACCAAAGTCTGGTCCTGATGAGACCCGACGTCTTGGTTGAGGTCAGGTTTTGGTTATCCTGAAGGTCGTGTTAGTTTGAAGGTCATCACCAGGAATCAGTATCTGTGCACATGTTTGGACTGAGTGTTTGGAGGATAACCTAACGTCTAAGTCTAGGTTCTAGATGTGAAGGAGCATTAAGGAGGCTGTGGTCATGAATGAGAGGTTCAGGAGGCCCATGAGGAGGTTCTGGGAGTTCTGTGTGTTTCAGTGGGTCTCCAGCAGATCTTAGAGGTTCTGTAGAATATCTGTGGGGTATTTTAGATGATGTGTTAGACAGCACTCGGCTCCTCCATCCTGATGGAGGAGGAGGTGCTAGTATACATTGAGGAGGTCCAGTTTGTGGTTCTGGTGGGTTTCTGACAGATGTCAGGGTTCTGTATTGCATGGAACATCGATGGGAGAAAGCTGAGCGTCGTGTTTCCTCCTCCACCGTCAGAACACCAAATAAGGGAACATGTGAGTGACGGACGGCGCCGGCCGGTCCAGAACCGTTCACACGTGTCACAGATATCATCTCTGCTCAGACACGCTTCTAAAACACTCCAGTTTCAGCTCCATCCGTCAGCGGCTCGTAAACACTGTCAGGACTAATGGAGGTCGGGTCCGACATCCAGAACACGTTTCAAACAAACGTTGTTTCACGTGACATGAAAATTAGATTTAAAAAGCCTGAAGTCGGTTTGTTTTCTGTTTTTGGAGAATAAATCTTTGCATTTGATTCTGGTCATATTTCATCCATCAGAACGATCAGTAAAAGAACAATAAACTGGTTTTAGTCTTTTTATGGGGACCGTTCATCATAACAAAATTACTTTTAGTGGCATGTATTATTATTATTATTATTATTATTATTATTATTATTATAATGGAACAGCATACACCTTTCTACTTATTTTACAAAGTTTATATACAAAACACATGAAAATGGTTTTAGATGAAACTACAGAGGAAACTGTCAAATAATGATTTGAAGTTAATTATCAACTATTTTTATTACTTTTTATATCATTTTTCATAAAAAGAAATATAAATATTTCATCTTTCAGATACTTAAAGGTTAAAATTTGCTGCTTTTCCCTTGAATTTATTTAAATACATTTTATTCATCAGTTTGGACTGCTGTTTTCAGAGTTTATGCAAATAATCAGTCAGTTAATCAAGAAAATAATCAGCAGGGTAATTCATAAAAACAGGAAAATTAGTTTCAGTCCTAAACATCATAATAAAAGAAGCTCAACCAACAATATCAAAAGAATCCTGATGAAAATCTGATCATATAAAACAATCAGATGTAACGAAGAGCTCAGGAACAGTTTTCATTCCACATTTCCATGTTTGTTCAGGATGTTAAAACTCCCCCTCGTCATTTTAATACTTCATCCTCTTCTTATCTGAAGGTCATTACAGCGACGCGTTTCCTTTTTAGTTCATAGTATGTTGAAGTTCTTCTTTCAGGGTCAATAAGTGACGACTATAAACATTTATTAATAATTATTAGTAGTTAAAGGTCACAGAAAGTTTGGTTTTAGTGAATCACCGACTGTAAAGAAAGTTGAAAGCCATAATTGCCGTGAAGCAGGCGACTCATCGTCCAGCAGCTCGTTGAGACGAACGCCAACGAAGCGTCTCGCTCAGAAGGTTTGTTGGCGGGAAGACGTCGTTCCTCGGCTGCCTGAAGACACTGACGGACAACAAGTCCTCAACATGTTTCATTCCACTTTACTTATATGGTGACGGACTGTTATCAGAGCTGAATCCTGACGGGACAACTATAACCTCATTATTATTGTTATTATTATTATTTATGGAGGGAAATGTTCTGTTTGCACAGTTAGAAAAGAAAACATCTGCTTATTAAAATATTTACTAGATATGAACACTTTGATTTAGTTCAAGTTTTTACTGCCAAGAGAAACTTCACAGAAACAAACCAACGGGAGCATCTTTCCCCTTCATCATCATCATCTTCATCATCATTTTCCTAATCTTCACCATCATCATCATAATCATCTTCACCATCATCATCTTCATCACCATCTTCATCATCACCTTCATCACCACCACCACCATCATCATCATCATCACCACCATCATCACCATCTCCACCAACACCGCCATCATCATCATCATCATCATCATCATCATCATCATCATCATCATCATCATCACCATCTTCATCATCATCTTCATTATTGTCATTAAGTGTAAACAGGATTTAAAGGAATTAACAGTCTGCTGCGACTCTGCTGACGTTTTTTGATTAACATGTAAAACCTGAAGGTTAATTAAGCAGGGAACCGTGGTGTGTGTGTGTGTGTGTGTGTGTGTGTGTGTGTGTGTGTGTGTGTGTGTGTGTGTGTGTGTGTGTGTGTGTGTGTGTGTGTGTGTGTGTGTGTGTGTGTGTGTTATGGTATGTGTGTATGTGTGTGTGTGTGTGTGTATGTATGTGTATGTGTGTGTGTGTGTGTGTGTGTGTGTGTGTGTGTGTGTGTGTGTGTGTGTGTGTGTGTGTGTGTGTGTGTGTGTGTGTGTGTGTGTGTGTGTGTGTTATGGTGTGTGTGTGTGTGTGTGTGTGTGTGTATGTGTGTGTGTGTGTGTGTGTGTGTGTGTGTGTGTGTGTGTGTGTGTGTGTGTGTGTGTGTGTGTGTGTGTGTGTGTGTGTGTGTGTGTGTGTGTGTGTGTGTGTGTGTGTGTGTGTGTGTGTGTGTGTGTGTGTGTGTGTGATGGACTTCAGCTGGTGACATGAGAAACAGGATTAACAGGAAATCATAGCAGACAAAAGGACTTCATGCATTAATTCATTAATAATAATAATCTGCAGGTTAATGTTTCATCAAACTGAGAAAAAGTAAAATCAGGAATTGTTTGTGAAAAGTTGACTAATTTGATAAAATGTTCAACATTTTAAACAGTTGGATTTTCCAGATGATTTCCAATCAGCATTGAAGGAGTACTGTTGACATATCGGCAAAACATTGAAGAAATGAAGGTCATGAGGTCGTTCCTCTGGAAACAGGAAGTAGATCGATGGTTTTAAATCTGGTTTCTGCTCCTCAGTTAGCTCGGCGGCTCACGGTCGCTACGCTCAGAAGCTGCTGACCGACCTGTTCTCCAACTACACCAACGCCCTGCGGCCGGTCGAGGACACCGACTACATCATCAATGTCACGCTGCAGATCACGCTGTCCCAGATCATCGACATGGTAACCATCACCTCCTCCAGGTGTTCCTGAGGTGAGTCACCACTGCGCTGACGCTGCTGTCTTGTTTCACCAGGACGAGCGGAACCAGATCCTCACCACCTACCTGTGGATCCGCCAGGTGTGGATGGACGCCTACCTCACCTGGAAGAAGGAGGACTACGACGGCCTTGACACCATCCGCATCCCCAGCAGCTACGTGTGGAGACCGGATATCGTTCTGTACAACAGGTGGGCGGAGCCTAGAAGGGGTGCAGTTATAATCGCTTCTGAGTTCACATCACAGACTGTTTCTAAAAGAGTTCGTAGCTTTAGGTCTGTAAAATGGTTCTGATCCAGAAGTGTCTTCAGCTGCAATACCAGCGAGTGCCACTAGAGGTCGGCTCCAAAAAGCCTCCGGCTCCAAGATTCAAGAAGACCTGTTTTTGGGGGCGTGTCTGTTTGATTGACAGGCCTGTGGTGCAGTCAGGTTACAGCTATCGGTGGGCGGGACGTAGTATCGTCAGGTTTCCAATCAGATCAGTCAGATCCACCGCTGGCTCCTCCCCCAGCTCGTCCAAATATGGTCACTTCCTGCTCCAAACCGCTCCGAACTAACAAGATGTTGACGGACAGAATCTGAACTGGAGGATTCATAACGTTCACAAACCAACGATGACATCACTGATGGATGATGACATAACTGATGGTTGATGATTGGTTAACTCCCTTTCCTTCTTCCCTCTCTTGTCTTCACACGACTTCCTGTTTCCTCCTCCACAGTGCAGACGACGAGTTCTCCAGCTCCATGGAGACCAACGTCGTCCTCCGTAACGACGGACAGCTCATGTGGGACCAGCCGGCCATCACGAAGAGCTCCTGCTCCGTGGACGTGGCCTTCTTCCCTTTTGACATGCAGCAGTGTCACCTGACCTTCGGCTCCTGGACTCACAACGGGAACCAGATGGACCTCATCAACGCCCTGGACAGTGCCGATCTGACGGACTTTGTCCCCAACGTGGAGTGGGAGGTGAGAGACGCCGTCCTTATCTGCTTAGAGACAAACTGTCCGTTCTGCTTGAGACAGTCTAATGAAGTGAAATCTGTTTCTCTGAGCAGGTTCTGGGTATGCCGGCCAAGAAGAACGTGATCCTGTACGGCTGCTGCTCCGACCCTTACCCCGACATCACCTTCACGCTGCACCTGAAGAGACGTGCCTCCTTCTACATCTTCAATCTGCTCATACCTTGCATGATGATCTCCTTCCTGGCTCCGCTGGGCTTCTACCTGCCGGCTGACTCTGGGGAGAAGGTTTCTCTGGGCGTCACTGTGCTACTGGCGCTCACCGTCTTCCAGCTGCTGGTGGCAGAGAGCATGCCGCCGTCCGAGAGCGTCCCGCTGATTGGTGAGAATCATCACTCACTTCTACCACTTCTTGATAATGTTTTAGCTGCAGGAACTGAGAACCAGTGTAGTTGTTCGAACTCCGTTTTGAAGGTACTAAACTAAAGTGCCGTAGATGATGTCTTAATAAGTTTGTTTGGACCCAATCTAAAACACAAACATAGCAACCGAAGGTTAACCCTAACCCTGACTATACGCAGCTTTAATACTCAGAGTTACTGTCTAGCCTGAATAAAACTACACAACAACCACTGACACTCAAAGCAAATAATAAACTTTATTTCAAGAGAGGATGGGGGCTCTGCACCCTGGAGCATAGCTAACTCCGGGGGGCCATCCTCGGGTAGGGATACAACTGAAATGTAATGTAACTGCCCCATGTGTAAAGAGATCTTCTACTTGAGGCCGGCGCTGCGGGTCAACACGCTGATCTCTCAGATGGTCGCTCAGGTCCGACAGAGATCCAGCAGCAGCAGCTTGGAGACACAACGTCCCGAAGCACAACGCGTCTCCTGTGACATCTGCACCGACAGCAGAGAAGAGGCCCTGAAGTCTTGCCTGGTGTCTGGCCTCCTACTGCCACACTCACCTGCAGCCTCACCTGACCGTCGCCGGCCTCCAGAGACGTCCGCTCATCGACCCGCTGGGGAACCTCCACAGCAGAATATGTGTGAAGCACGACCAGCCGCTGCTCTGCAAGGTGGAGCAGGCTCTGAGAAACGAGTGCGAGGAGAAGAAGGCCGCGTTGGGGAAGATGGAAGATCAAATTCAGCTGAAGATCCAGAAGAGATGTCTGAAGGTTAAGGAGCTCAGAGAGTTGGTGAAGGTCAGTGAGGAAGCGGCAGACAGAGAGAAGACCAACGCCATTCAGGTCTTCAGTGCTCTGAGGGAGCTCCTTGAGAAAGGACTGGGCGACCTGTTCAACACCAAAGGAGGCTGACGGAGGAGCAGGCCGAAGGCTTCATCACTGAGCTGGAGCAGGAGATCTCTGAGCTGATGAAGAGGAGCTCTGAGATGGAGCAGCTTTCTCGCTCTGAAGACCCCTTCCACCTCCTGCAAAGGTTCCCGTCCCTGAACGCCGCTCCACTCACCAGGGACTGGACGGACATGAGGATCAGTCCTCCGTCGTACGAAGGGACTGCAGTGAGAGCTGTGGACGAGCTGGAGAAGAAGCTCAGCACGGAGATGAAGAAGCTGTTTGAGGCCGAGCTGACGAGGATCCGGCAGTTTACTGTGGACGTGACTCTGGATCCTAAAACGACCAATCCCTGGCTCGTCCTGTCTGACGACGGAAAACAGGTGACCTGCGGTGACGTCATCAGGAACCTCCCCGACAGTCCGCAGAGGTTCTCTTACTACGCCAGCGTGTTAGCAGAGCCCAGTTTCACTTCAGGCAGGTTCTACTACGAGATTCAGGTCAAAGGGAAGACTAAATGGGATGTGGGCGTGGTCAAGGAGTTGGTGGACAGGAAGGACCGGATCACGCTGAACCCTTCTAACGGGTCCTGGACTCTGTCTCTGAGGAACCAAACTGAGTACACGGCCCTCACAGAGCCTCGAGTCCGTCTCTCTCTGAGGACGAAGCCGGAGAAGGTCGGTGTGTTCGTGGACTACGACGAAGGTCTGGTCTCCTTCTATGACGTCGACACTGCAGCTCTGATCTTCTCCTTCACCGGCTGCTGCTTCACTCAGAAACTCCACCCGTTCTTCAATCCCTGTAACAACGAGGGCGGCAGAAGCTCAGCTCCGCTCACCGTCTGTCTGCAGAGTCAACTTTGACCTGGAGTTCATTTACGAAAGGAGACGAAAATGTACTGAAACGACAAAATCAACTAATTGATGGGCTCCCGATCAGATCTGCCGCTCACTCCGCCCCCAGCTCGTCCAAATATGGTCATCATTTCTGGCTTTTTTTAAAAACCAAGATGGTGCCGATTGAAATGTCAGACTGGAAGCTTGAAAACATTCATAAACCGACGGGTGACGTTACAGTGATTTATTCTTGGTACAACCATTTGAACCATGCACCTCACTTTATGCTCAGATTATAAAAATACGACCTAAATGCGCTTCAGACTGAGTTTACATCGTTAATGTAGGTTTTTGTCGATCGGTCACCTTCTGCTGCCTCAAGATAACGATGCACCAGTGACGCTCCTGACAACTTGTTTGGAGAGGAAAGACGGGATGGTTTGGGTGGTGTTGGTTCGCAGGACATTTCAGTCCAAAAAACACAAAGAAATAAGAAGACGTTTTAAAAAGTGTGGAAGTATAAGTCAGATCATAATCACTTCATAATATGTACATTTCTCTCTTCCTAAATAATAAAGACAAATTAGAAAACCTTGGATGAACACGTCTTCTGTCTAAAAATGAAACAGGTCGTTGTTTCTAATCATCTGATGACACCAAAGATGATGATGGAGAATTTAACTGTAACCCAGAAAAATAAAAAACAACCTCCATCTCTAATAATAAGTTACTGATGACCTGCAGAGCTTCAGTTCGTCTTCAGATCAGCTCATCAGAGGAAGAACTACGAACACTCGGTGAGATTCAACACTCTGAGTTCACTGCTGTAAGAGCTGCCGAGTCAGCAGATCTGGAGATGTTGTTGGTAAGATGTTAGTTCAGACCGGCCGGTCGAACCTGTCACTTAGTTAAAATACAACAATCAGTTCAGGGATCAACAATCATCAGCAGCGTGTTCATTAAACACTCATATTTCTGCTGAGAGCAACTTTTAAACGAGTTTACTCACAAACAAAGAACGATTCTTCTGTTAGACGACTGAAAACCCAGTTTAAAGTGTTTCGTGAGTGTTTCGAGCTCGGCTGAATCCGTTTCAGGTTAAGACTCAGAGATGAACTGATAAGATGTTGATGGTCAAAGGTCAAAGTTCACTGTGACCCCATTCTTGTGAGCGTGATGCCATAACAGAAGGGGAGGTTGTGACAATATTCAACTTTTGGTCAGATACTGAATCGGTGACAAAAACCTTTAAAAAACTGAAATGTAAACGCATCACTTCCTGTTTTTCACCGAATCTCCATCAAACATTCTGTTAAAAAGCAGCTTTGACTATAAATGTCCTCTTCCAACAGGGAAGTACTATATTGCCACCATGACGATGGTCACCACGTCCACAGCGCTCACCATCTTCATCATGAACATCCACCACTGTGGCGCCGAGGCCCGTCCCGTCCCGCAGTGGGCGGAGCGATTCATCCTCAACTATCTGGCCCGTGTCTGCTTCGTCTACGAGGTCGGCGAGAACTGCCTTGGAGGGGCGTCGTCTAGGAAACAGCCGCCGTCGCAGGACGAGTCCGACGCCCCGTCGGCCAACGGAGGCAGCACCAAAGGAACCAACTGGGATGTGAACGGGCAGGCGTGGGGGGGGCGGGTGGAGGAGGAGGGGGCGGAGAAGTCTCTGAAGGCGGGGCAGGATCTGACGGACTGGAAGGAGGACCTGTTCGTGACCATTGACCACTCGGAGGAGGAAGGAGCTGCTGGAGGACCGGAGGATCCGGCCGGATCAGGAGGAGGAGCAGGAGGAGGAGCAGGAGGAGGAGGGGCGTATGTGGAGGAGAAGAAGGGCGTCGGAGGTGAAGGAGGGGGCGGAGCCAGGCCTACCCAGAGGGAGGTGCTGGTGAAAGCCGTGTGCGTGTGCCAGCATCACGGACTGCGCAGCAATGTAGAGTTCATCGCCAACTCCTACCAAGACCAGCGGGCCGCTCAATTGCGCATCGGGGAGTGGAGGAAGGTCGCCAAGGTCATGGATCGCTTCTTCATGTGGCTCTTCTTCATCATGGTCTTCATCATGAGCATCCTCATCCTGGGGAAGGCCATCTGACAGAGGTCGCAGGTCGCAGGACGGAGTCGCTCCACCGATAACGGTTTTAGTTTCACGTTGTGTTGAAAGTGAATCCGTGAAAGAATCCGTCCAACATCTGACTGAGCAGCTCGTCCTCACGTGTTAACGGTTCTCAGGAGGGAACTGGACCTGAAGACGTTTCTGAGCTGGAAGTCTTCTTCAGCTCCGACGGACCGGTGGGGAGTCCAAAGGTTTGAACTTCGAAGTCGATGAGGTCACATGTTAAACCCAGCTGACCAGAGAAGACTGACGACCTTCACTGACCAGAGGAGGCGCTCTGATGCTGCGTTCCCATGTTGTCGTATCCACCGTGTTCAGAGTCGTATGAACTGCGCCCTCTGGTGGTCGTCACCACTTCACAACGTCTTCTACCAGCATCCAGTTCACCAGGTGTGACCTGTTTGTTTCCAGAAAGGTCAGAGGTCGTGGAGCTTCATGTCTGGTTGGATGTTCAGCTGATATATTGTAGTTTCAGTCACGTACAGTTTGTCTTCATAACTTAGATAATAATCTACGTCTGAGGACACCTTTGATCTTCTTTTCCCTCCGTGTCGTTGTATTTCCTGTTAGCATGCTAAACTGTTAGCCTCTGTGGCTTCCTGGAGCCATCCACGTTGCCGTTGCCTAGCAACGGTGTTTTTACGATTTAACAACGACACAAGAGGCCAAACCCTGGGACTCCCCAACAGTCAGACGGAGCTGAAGAAACCTTTCAGACAAGAAACGAATTGACAAAGTTCAGTTTTCCTCTGATGAAATCGCTGTTTTTTGTTTTTAAGAGATAAAGTCGTGAACGTAAAGTCGAGCGATGAACAGAGAAACACTGTTTACATTATGAACAACCTGATGTATATATGAACACACACACACACACACACACACACACACACACACACACACACACACACACACACACACACACACACACACACACACACACACACACACACACACACACACACACACACACACACACACACACACACACACACACACACACACACACACACACACACACACACACACACACACACACACACACACACACACACACACACACACACACACACACACACACACACACACACACACACACACACACACACACACACACACACACTCACACACTCACACACACACACACACTCACACACACACACACACACACACACACACACACACACACACACACACACACACACACACACACACACACACACACACACGTTTGCAGCACTTTTCTTACACGTATGTTTTCGAGTGATTTTTTTTTTTGACGAGTTCAAAATGCGTTCGGGCTCTTTGAAGTTTATTTGTGTTTAAAACTAAAACCGATTGTCATCATTGAATGAAATCGGTTTTTAAGTCACTACATTAAATATACGGTAGATATAATGTAAAATATTTCATATCTGAAGCCTCCAAACTGGAGAAGTTTGTAGATTAAACCTGATGAACGTCCTCATCGGCCAGTTGTTTGTTTGTTTGTTTATTTGTTTGTTGATAGCAGGTACACAAAGTGTTTCTCCTGATGAAGTGATGATGATTCGTCTGTTTGAAGTCCTTCTGCACAACAACATGATTTCACTGTAGTTCAACTCATCATGTGACCGTCACATCTTCACATTCAGTATTATTTACTGAAATAAATCAAACTGAATGAATCCAACTTTTACATTGCCTCAAAATATCAGATCCTCTTCCAGATCAGCTGCTTCGTTTTATGACAAGTTCTCTGTTTAAAAATGAATGAATCTTCTCAAACGGAGAATCGTGAACCTCATGAAATAGTTTGTCCTCCACAGATAAATAAATACATTTAGGATAAACAGTCTGATCTGAATCACTGACAGAAAAAGTTCAACTAAATGAAACTAGTTTTTTGCAGTTTGTAATGAGAAGTTATGAACGTGACTTCCTGTTGAATGTTTGTGATCTTATATCTACACATCAATCACTGTTGATGACATCAAACATTAAACTTTTCTTATCAACCCAAATTTGTTCTCTGAGTTTCTTACAGACTTTATTCATTTTCAGGTGAATGTGTTGATTTGGTTTTATGTATAATTTTGTGAATCCTGATATTTCTTCCAATAAGGAAGCAGGTGGTTTTTAAAAGAATATGAAGAAGGATTTTTTTTTATTCATTTAAAGTTCTGTGTTACGTTTATGTTCCTGAAGTTTCCAGTTGAAAGCATTAGATCTCCCTTGTTTTTAATCCTTTTTAACAGACGTCATATTCTCAGCTCGTTGGCGTCGTTCTGTTGATCACGATATCTCAAGAACGCCACAAACATTCTCTTGGTCCCAACGATGAATTTATTAGTTTGGTTGTCGAAGGTCACTGCGAGGTCGTCTCTGTCCCGTTCTTGTGGACGTGATATCTCAGGAACAACTTTAAATAGTTTCTTCAAATTTCTTTTGGTCTTGAGGATGAGCTGATACGATTTTGGGGGTCAAAGGTCACTGGGGCCTCATGCCCGTCCCATTTTTGTGAATGCAATGGTAATGGTTGGTAGAGCGAGGAGGAGGGACCCATGAGCGATTCTCCACCCTCCGTTTTCTCTTCCGACAAGCCGACTTTACTGTCCCTGAACTCCACAACGTCTCGTCAGTCACTCTATAAATGTAATTTTATTGTTTCTCTGAGCTGACTGAAGTCCAACAGGTTTCCACTGATAAACACGCAGCTGCCTGATCATGAAGTTTCGAGCCTCGACTGCACGCGTACGGAGAATAACAGTAAACGTCGTGATTTCAGCTGCATTTATGAGAAACACATTGAACATGAACACAAAAAACAGCCGGTCACCACATCATGTTGTTCTGCACCGCCGACATAAAGAGAACCTGCTGCTGAAGACATGAGGAAGAGATGCTGCTGATAAGCCACGCCCTCTTTACGGCCACTCAGTATGTCCTGGTAGAAACGAGGATCCGTGAGGTCAGACTGACTGAACCAAACCGATCGATCTCAGATCTGACTACCAGGAACAGTTACGGTTGTTGAAGTGCAGCGGTGGTACATGCAGACCGTGTTTCTTTATCTCCGTGTTGTCTGACGGGTGAACACGTATTCAGTCTGTTTGTTGAGTTCCATATAGAACTCTCAGGTGAAAGAATGGGAGGAGCTACAGCAGGTTGACGTGTCTGCAGAGTTTCAGTCAGAACGAGTCTTTCGAGTTCGTCTGGCTTCATCAGAACAGATGAGTCAAACACAGGTGAGCACAGGTAACACCTTCGCTCTGCTTACTGGTTTGGTTTGGTTTTAACTTCAAACTTTAATCTCTGTTCAGGGATCTGAAACCTCCTTGTAATACCAGTTTGTACCTGAGGAGGCGACAGTGAGTCTGTAGAGTTTCTGCACTTCGGTAGATTGGTCTGGTTTGACAGACTTCATTTAAATCAGAGTGTCTCCATAGTTAAATGTTTTTTAATAAATGAATAATCCCAGTTTGTGTGTGGGTGTGTAGAGATGGCCGCTGCCAGCTGTCTGCTGACTAAGGACCAGTTCCTGTGTCCCGTCTGTCTGGACGTCTTCAACGATCCCGTCACGCCACCGTGTGGACACAACTTCTGCATGAAGTGCATCACTGAGCACTTGAGAGATAAAGTCCAGTGCCAGTGTCCCGTGTGTAAGAAGACCTTCTTCATCCGCCCAGAGCTGCAGGTCAACGTCTTCATCAACGAGATGGTGGCTCAGTTCAAACATTCGGCTCAACTGAACCCCGGCAGCAGCAGCTCGGAGCCACAAGCTGATGTCTCCTGTGACATCTGCAGTGGAAGCAGACTGAAGGCCCTGAAGTCCTGCCTGGTGTCTGGCCTCCTGCTGCCACACTCACCTGCAGCCTCACCTGACCGTCGCCGGCCTCCAGAGTCATCAGCTCATCAGACCTGCAAAGAACCTGGAGGAACGAATCTGCAAGAAGCACCAGAAACCTCTGGTGAAGTTCAGAAGATGATCCAGAAGAGACGGATGAAGATTCAGGAGATCCAACAGCCGGTGGAGATCAGTGACAGACGCAGAGAGAGAAGTAGCGTCCACGTCTTCAGTGCTCTGAGGCAACCGCTGGAAAAAAGCCTGAACGACCTGATCGAGGAGAAGAAGACGAAGACTCGGCGGCAGGCCGAGGTCTTCATCACGGAGCTGAACCGGTAGATCCCTGAGCTGATGAAGAGGAGCTCTGAGATGAAGCGGCTCTCATCCTCTGAACACGACCTCGACTTCCTCTCAGCCTTTCAGGTCCTGAATGTGGCTCCGCCCATGAGGGACTGGACGGATGTCAGTGTCCCTCCGCTGTACGAGGGCGCTGTCCAGCAGGTGGTAAATGGTCTGTACTTGTATAGTTTTATCACCTTTCGGTCTCAAAGCTCTTTAACATGTTTTTCCATTCACACACTAATGAGACAGATCACCATGCAAGGTGCTGCCATCAGGAGAACATTCACACACCGATGGTTCACCATCAGGAGAACATTCACACACCGATGGTTCACCATCAGGAGAACATTCACACACCGATGGTTCAACATCAGGAGAACATTCACACACCGATGGTTCACCATCAGGAGAACATTCACACATTGATGGTTCACCATCAGGAGAACATTCACACACCGATGGTACACCATCAGGAGAACATTCACACACCGATGGTTCACCATCAGGAGAACATTCACACATCGATGGTTCACCATCAGGAGAACATTCACACATCGATGGTACACCATCAGGAGAACATTCACACACCGATGGTTCACCATCAGGAGAACATTCACACATCGATGGTACACCATCAGGAGAACATTCACACACCGATGGTTCACCATCAGGAGAACATTCACACATCGATGGTACACCATCAGGAGCAACTTAGGGTTCAGTGTCTTTCTCAGGGACACCTAGGCATGAGGACAGGAGGAGCTGGGGATCGAACCACCAACCTTCCGATTAGTGTGCAACCCACTCTACCATCTGAGTCACAGCCTCCCTGGTGGTGACGGACCGGCTGAACGACAGCATCTTCAACACGCTGGACGAAGTGGTGGAGAAGCTGCGAGAGGTCGAGCTGAGGAAGGTCCGGCGGTACGCGATGGACGTGGCGCTGGATCCCGGTACCGCCCACGGCGCGCTCGTCCTCTCTGACGATGGAAAACAGGTGAAACACGGTAACGCCCGGAGGAACCTCCCCGACAACCTGTTGGGGAGGCGGGGCGTCTCCTCAGGAAGGTTTTACTACGAGGTCCAAGTTGAAGGGAGGACGGGCTGGGAGGTGGGCGTGGCCATACAGTTGATGAACCGGGCGGGAAAAGGTCGTATTAGTCCGGAGCTCAGCTACTGGACCGTCCGTCTGATGGAGAAACAGCTCACGGCTCTGGACGACCCTCCGGTCCGGCTGGCTGTCGAGTCCAGGATGCAGAAGGTCGGCGTGTTCGTGGACTACGACAACAGTCCGGTCTCCTTTTACAACGCCGATGATGCCAATCACATCTTCTCCTTCAGCGGCTGCTCAACCACCACGGGCCCGACGAGGAGCAAAACTCCGCCCCTCTCATCATCACGCCGTCAGCCAACACGGATAACGACACGCCGACTGTCCGTCAACAGATTCAGGAGGATTCATGTTGTTTTCGTTTATGTGTTCAAATGATCAAAAAACTTACATTTTAATAAGACGCATGATTTGTGTTTTTCACTGGGATGAAGGATGAGCTCCATGACCTTTATGGATTCATTAAAAAAATGTAAAGTGGTTGAACACCGAGAATCCTGAAGGAGATTTATTTTCCTTTTTAAACATAAAGTTTCTGAAATGGTCATTTATTGAAGGAAATATATTTGTCTTTTAAACTGAAAGCGTGTAATCACAGGTTTGATTATTATGTTGCTGCAGGACTGAAACCTGAGCAGCAGATGGAGCCGAAGAGCATCAACATCTCTGGCCTCTGTTGTATTCATGTTTTCAGTTCAAGTCAAACTTATTTCTTCACAACAAAAGTTAAACATCAGAAAAAACGAATCAAACAGACTTAACATGAACCAATCAGGAGCCTCGCTGTAGCGTTCAGAACCATCTGGACCAGAAACATGAGAGTCTGACCCACTTCAACATACAGAGGATTTCAACAGTCCAAACAGGAAGTGATGAAAGCACAAAGTTTTACAAATAATCTGCAACAGGTTGTGTTACATTTTCTTTAGTTTCAGACTTAATAACGTCAAACGGTCTGTTTTATTAATTAAAGTCAGATTTAATCAAACAACCACAAGACTGTTCAGGCTCACGGCTCAGTTTTGGCCTTTAAAGGATGAGACCTGTTCTGTTTCTGTTTCTGTTCCGGTCCGGTCCGGTCCGGTCCGTTCCGTTCCGTTCTGTTCTGTTCTGTTCTGTTCTGGTCTGTTCTGTTCTGGTCTGGTCTGGTCTGGTCTGGTCTGGTCTTACCCCGCCCATCAATCCTGGACATTTCTGCTTCTGCAAACATTAAACTGCTTCTTTCTTCCTTTATGAGATGATGGTTCTTCAGAATTTATTATTAGTCTAGAAGTCGGTCTGAAGGTGGATTAGTAAAAAACCTTTTTTTACTTTGTTGTGAACACAAAGTCCAAACTGTTGTAAACATTGTTGCATCTTGGGAGCTCAGGGGACCACGCTGCCCCCTGGTGGTCCATCAGTTTCATCACCATGTGGTCCAGGAGATAACACGTGTTAATGTTTGTCAAAAACACAGGTGATCATTAAGGAGCTGCTTCCTGATGAAACAGTTTCTGATGGTAATTAGTCCTCTGGGAGACAGGAGGTGTTTATCAGGATGACTCTGTCCACAGGGGGCGCTAATGAGGCGCTAATGAGACGCTCCTTCAGGGACTCACTTCACTGTCAACGTGTCGATCCTCATGATGACTTTACAACCTGCTGAACTTCCGTCAACAGAAAGGAAACTTTGATGGATGTTCATGACTCTCCAGGAGAACCATAAAGGTTCTTCTAGTGACATCATTTCATATGTGAACCCAACATTATATAAATAAACTCTAAGTCTAAAATGCTACTGTTTTTATTTGATTGACTTTCCTCTATAAACCCATCGTAGTTTGTCTTTTTTGTCTAAAAATGGTCTGATGGTCAGAAAAACTCGACTGCGATCAGCTGTACCGTCTCTTAACGCTGCAGCACACAGTGATACGTCAGTACTGACTGTGACAACAGGAAGTTTCAATATGACCCCCATCCATAAAGATGAGGTCCATATTGAAATGGTTCTCCCAGTTTGTTGTGGTAGATTCTGACAGAACCTTGACCTCAACCATAATCCAAAATCTGTGAACCAAGGCGTCCAGAAAGAAAACCTTCGTCGAGGTTCAGACACAATCTGAGATCTACAGATGGAGCAGAGACACCTGAGAAGGGAAAGAGAAAAGGCCAGTCTCCACAGAGAGAGCGTCTCCCTGTCCACCGCTCCTGAACGCCTCACAACTTTAATTTAATCAACCTGCTGGTCACTGAGACATCGGGGAGATCCGAGGCCTCCTAGGATTAGGAGGATTAGGATCCCAGCATGAACACATCTACACAATAAGAACCACACAGCTGTCCATCCAGACCACATACTGTTCATAAAAGTGGGCGGAGCTTGCAGGTCTGAAAAATGAGGCCGATGTGCAAGTTCCACAAAGTGCATCTTTGTGTCCAAGTGAGCGTTTGTACATAGTAGGAGCGCTTGTTTTGATGTAGCTGATGTCCCAAATAAAAATGCTGCAGAATCGTTGTCATTTAAAAAGGAGTTCGCAAAGGCGTATGAATGGAGATAGAGATTTTATTGCTATTAATTGTGCAGCCCTAATTCTTTTAATCCTAAAGATTTTTAATTGTATTATCCTTTAAACAGCTTATTTACTATGGATTGCTTTAACATGTATAACCACACATGTCATAAGTGTATGTGTGAGCAGAGCCTAAAAATGGGAACGATTCATTGAAAATGATGGAAACAGTTTGAGTGATCTTTGCATCCTGACTTGGAGAACAGTGCTGCGGTTCTTGGAGAACGGTGCTCCGGTCCTTGGAGAACGGTGCTGCAGTTCTTGGAGAATGGTGCTCCGGTTCTTGGAGAACGGTGCTGCGGTTCTTGGAGAACGGTGCTCCGGTTTTTGGAGAACGGTGCCACGGTTCTTTGCAGGTATATCAAACCATCATGACCTCGGCCCGCCTGCACTCCTGCTACACCCTGGCCTGGTTCCTCGCTCTGCTGTTGATCACTGTGCTCTTCATCTTCCACATCAACGTGCCGATGTGCCGACAGACCATCCAACACGCCTACTGCAGGATCCTGCATGCGTCTCTGAAACAGCCGACAGCAGCGTCCGCAGCGAAGCCTTCCAAACGTGTGCGTCCCACCTGGTCGTATGAAATAGCCGTAATCATCATCGTCGTGAGCCACCGGTTCCCCTCGGCCTCCCAGAACATAAAGAAGTTCTTCAGCATCCTGTTTGTCATCATCCCCCCGGCCGTCAGCCCCCTCTGACCACGGAACAACCATGTAGGCTGACATCAGCCTCCAGTAAATTTCGCCAATGTGGGATTAATATAGTCAAATCATCATCGTCACCCCAAATCCACAAACAAACCGAGTTACACGGGTTCCTCTGTAACTGGACTTTAGAGCTGTTGTGTACATAGACTGTATAAAAATGAAAGATTTAATCTACACATCAGAAAACTGAAGCCAATGCAGAAGTGTCTTAAAGTTCAATACCACTGAGGACCACTAGGGGCTGTCTCCAGTACACTCCCATTTAAAAGCATCAAGTTCTCTCCTGAAATACAAAGTCAGTAAATGTTTTCCACGAGTCATCATGTCCACTTTAGACTCTGAAAACTCAAGATGGTGACGACCAACATAACAAACAGGAGGTTTCACAAACAGCCAGATGCTTCACACCAATTTTTGGTCTTTTTTTAAAATAAATGTATATAATTCAGTGTTTGTTTGTGTGGTGGAGGGGGTGTGGTTTGGCTCAGCTGCAGGAGGGACTGATTGGGGGAGTGGTTCAGGGAACGGTGGAAGAGGCATTATTATCCCAGCTGGACTTGACCACTGATGGTCTCTCTCCCCATATAACCCAGCAGTGATACAGCGGAGGGGGAGGGGGAGGGGGAGAGGACAGATTGTGGTGGAGCAGAACGTGTGGCAAAATAAAACCCATTGAAGTGTACGGTGCTGGTAGGTGTGATTGGTGCAACAGGAGCGCCACCACAGTAACGCACATTCCTTACAGTTTGCTTTGTGACGCTTTATTTTGGTGAACAATAATAAGTATATTCTCTTGAGTTTTCCATGTTTTTCCGTAACTTCTTGAAACTAATTAACACTGTGAAACTTCATTAATTCTATATAAACTGTCAGACAACCATCGTCCTCTCTTGTCTTGTATTTTTCAACTTGGTGACAGTTATAATTACTATAACGATGCTTAATATTACGTCATACATTTTCCCAGGTAAAGGTCCCTCCAGTTAAAATGAAGTCCATATAACACGGCAACCGAGAAGGTTTTGTTCAGTGTTGGTGGGGATTAGCAGAGACACTGAGGTACGTATTACTCATCACTGAAAGGTTCTAAAAACGTATAATGTTTAGAACTTTTTATCACATCTGATGAAAGTAAAAACGTGTAAATAAAATGTTGTCTGTCAGATGTTGGGATTATTTTGTATTAAAATAACTCATCACAGACCGACTTCTGGTTTCTGTATTTAGTTTATGCAAACAGTGTTTATAGAGATTCTAACCTGATTTATTGTTTTGTTCTTTCAGATTGATGGAAAACTTCACCACCAACAGCTTCACGCTGCAGCTGGAGGGATTAAACGTGTCGAAGGAGTCGACGTACCCGCTGTTCCTGTTCCTGCTCGTCTCCTACCTGTTCATCATGGTTGCTAACGCTGGCATTGCTGTCCTGGTGTTGGTTGATAAGAACCTCCACCAGCCCATGTACCTGCTGTTCTGCAACCTGCCCGTTAACGACATCCTTGGAAACTCCATCATGCTGCCTCGTCTGCTGGTGGATATTCTGCAGCCTCCGTCTGAGCGCCTCATCTCTTATTATGAGTGTGTGGTTCAGGCGTTCACCACACACATGTTCGGTACCACGTCCCACACCGTGCTCATGATCATGGCCTTTGATAGGTACGTGGCCATCTGCAACCCGCTGCGCTACGCCGCCATCATGACCAACAGGATGGTGCTGAAGCTGACGGTCTCTGCCTGGGGAGTGGCCTTGGTCCTGGTTGGGGTTCTGCTCGGTCTGACCGTACGGCTCAACCGGTGCCGGACTCTGATCATGAATCCGTACTGCGACAACGCCTCGATGTTCAAACTGTCCTGTGAGAGCGTTCTCATCAACAACATCTACGGCCTCTCGTTCACCGTGGTTCTGTTCACAGCTTCTATCGGCAGCATCGTTCTCACCTACACCAAGATCACAGTCGTCTGTCTGACCAGTAAGAACAAGTCTCTGAACAGTAAAGCTTTGACCACCTGCAGCACTCACCTCTTCATGTACCTCATCATGCTGTTTAACGGGTTCATCGTCATCTTCCTGCATCGCTTCCCTCAGTACTCCGACTACAGGAAGATGTGCGCCATCCTGTTCCACATCATCCCTGGAAGCCTGAACCCGATCATCTACGGAGTGCAGTCCAAAGAGATCTGCAGGTCTTTGGCCAAGTTATTCCGCTCGAAATCAGTCGTGAGTCAATTCTGAGCTGAGAACTTTAACGTGTAAAAAGTGTCAAATGTAAACTGAACTGATTTATTGTATTTCATACTGTGATGTTCATTTAAAGCAGGTTCCCCTGAATTTTGGACAGTTTTTAAAGATTGGACGTGCGACCTGAATAGTTGTATATAATATAAAATCATTATTATAATATAGCTGCTTATTGATGTTAAAGGGTGTTTGACCTCACAGTTAAAGGATTTAGACTTTAAACTCTATAATCTCTGGATCAAAACTCAGAGTTTAAACAGTTACTGGGATCTGGAATCTAATATATAAAGTAAATATAAAGATAAATGTGAGTTTTTGTTTTTGCCTCTAATGAATCCTAGATTTACTTACATGTTGTGAACATCCTCAGACAGGCGACACATCGTCTTCATGTCACCGAAGATTCCACGGAAAATTACCTCTGAACTCGTTTAATTCACCGTCTTGTTTTTACTCCTTTTGATACGATTTCAAGAAGAATTTCTTTCAGTGAAGCGGATTTTTGGTATTTGATTCTACAATTCACATCTGAAATCATCTTTTATTTTTTTTAATTAAGAGGCTGTAGTGTGTTTGAGATGTAAAACACCTGAAATATTAATGTGCAATAAAATCTTTTGACTTATTTGGTTGAGTTACTTCAGTAATTCGAGATTTTACACTCACATGGACAACTTGGATAACTTCCAACAGATAAAACTGAGGTGTAATATAATTAATGCTGCTCTCCACGGAGGCTCCGAAGCTGCTCCACATTTAGTTTTGTTGCAGTGTGCACGAACAAATAAGGAGTAAGGAGTAAAAAGGATTGTGCTGTTAAGATTAAATTTAAGTGAGAATATAAAATCTTCTAAAGTAGCTGGTCTCAGTAAATGTCCGTCTGTAAACGAGCTCCATGAATCACCTGGAGGGTTTCAGGTCACAGGTGAGTCTCGTCAGAGGTTACTGGAGGAAGTTCTTCCTTCTGAATGAGACCATCAGTTGTTGTCTTACGGTATATACAGTGGGTACGGAAAGTATTCAGACCCCTTTACATTTTTCATTCTTTGTTTCATTGCAGCCATTTGCTAAAATCAAAAAAGTTCATTTTATTTCTCATTAATGTACACTCAGCACCCCATCTTGACAGAAAAAAACAGAAATGTAGAAATTTGTGCAAATTTATTAAAAAAGAAAAACTGAAATATCACATGGTCATAAGTATTCAGACCCTTTGCTGTGACACTCATATTTAACTCACATGCTGTCCATTTCTTCTGATCCTCCGTGAGATGGTTCTACTCCTTCATTGGAGTCCAGCTGTGTTTAATTAAACTGATTAGACTTGATTAGGAAAGGCACACACCTGTCTATATAAGACCTTACAGCTCACAGTGCATGTCAGAGCAAATGAGAATCATGAGGTCGAAGGAACTGTCCAAGGAGCTCAGAGACAGAGTTGTGGCAAGGCACAGATCTGGCCAAGGTTACAAAATAATTTCTGCAGCACTCAAGGTTCCTAAGAGCACAGTGGCCTCCATAATCCTTAAATGGAAGAAGTTTGGGACGACCAGAACTCTTCCTAGACCTGGCCGTCCAGCCAAACTGAGCAATCGTGGGAGAAGAGCCTTGGTGAGAGAGGTAAAGAAGAACCCAAAGATCACTGTGGCTGAGCTCCAGAGATGCAGTAGGGAGATGGGAGAAAGTTCCACAAAGTCAACTATCACTGCAGCCCTCCACCAGTCGGGGCTTTATGGCAGAGTGGCCCGACGGAAGCCTCTCCTCAGTGCAAGACATATGAAAGCCCGCATAGAGTTTGACAAAAAACACATGAAGGACTCCCAGACTATGAGAAATAAGATTCTCTGGTCTGATGAGACCAAGATTGAACTTTTTGGCGTTAATTCTAAGCGGTATGTGCGGAGAAAACCAGGCACTGCTCATCACCTGCCCAATACAATCCCAACAGTGAAACATGGTGGTGGCAGCATCATGCTATGGGGGTGTTTTTCAGCTGCAGGGACAGGACGACCGGTTGCAATTGAAGGAAAGATGAATGCGGCCAAGTACAGAGATATCCTGGAAGAAAACCTCTTCCAGAGTGCTCTGGACCTCAGACTGGGCCGAAGGTTCACCTTCCAACAAGACAATGACCCGAAGCACACAGCTAAAATAACAAAGGAGTGGCTTCAGAACAACTCTGTGACCATTCTTGACCGGGCCAGCCAGAGCCCTGACCTAAACCCAATGGAGCATCTCTGGAGAGACCTGAAAATGGCTGTCCACCAACGTTCACCATCCAACCTGACAGAACTGGAGAGGATCTGCAAGGAAGAATGGCAGAGGATCCCCAAATCCAGGTGTGAAAAGCTTGTTGCATCATTCCCAAGAAGACTCATGGCTGTACGAGCTCAAAAGGGTGCTTCTACTCAATACTGAGCAAAGGGTCTGAATACTTATGACCATGTGATGTTTCAGTTTTTCTGTTTTAATAAATTTGCACAAATTTCTACATTTCTGTTTTTTTCTGTCAAGATGGGGTGCTGAGTGTACATTAATGAGAAATAAAATGAACTTTTTTGATTTTAGCAAATAGCTGCAATGAAACAGAGAGTGAAAAATGTAAAGGGGTCTGAATACTTTCCGTACCCACTGTATATATATACTTTAACCAGTCTGGATAAAGTACTACCAACTTTGCACCAGTATGTTAACTGCCCCACCCGGAACAATAAAACTCTGGAGCAGCATTGGAGCCGGCGACACCAACAGACTTAACAAACTGGTGAAGAAGGCCGGCTCCATCATCGGCTACAATCTGGATAGTCTAGAAAAGGTGGTGGAGAGGAGGACGCTGAACAAACTATTGTCCATATTGGATAATCCTGACCACCCTCTCCACCTGCTGCAGGGACAGAGGAGGACGTTCTCCAAAAGATTCCTCCAGCTCCGCTGTCACAAGGACAGATACAGGAGATCATTCCTGATACAGGAGATCATTCCTGATACAGGAGATCATTCCAGATACAGGAGATCATTCCAGATACAGGAGATCATTCCAGATACAGGAGATCATTCCTGATACAGGAGATCATTCCAGATACAGGAGATCATTCCTGCCGACCGCAATAAGACTGTACAATAACTCACCTCTGGCAAAATCCATCACACAACAATAACACTGTTGACCGTGTTTCTTGGTTGTTTGTATATATATACTGTATATACTGTAAAAACGGCATTTTATATTTTATATTTATATTTGATAGTTTTTACTGCTATTTTACGGCTATGTTATTGCTTTTGTATTGTTCTATTACTATCTATTGCTTCTGTATGCTGCTGTAGCAAAAAAAATTCCCCTCGGGGATTAATAAAGTAACTACCTAACCTAACCTAACCTACTGTATGCTAATGCCATGGATGCATACAGTACTGCTGCCCTTCCCCCCCTTGGTAGATCAGATCACAACCTGGTCCTGTTGACACCAAAGTATGTTCTTCTGGTGCAGAGGCAGCCTGTAACCACCAGGACTGTGAGGAGGTGGACACAGGAGGCTAAAGACGCCCTGCAGGACTGCTTTGAGTCCACGGACTGGGATGTGCTGTGTGGACGACATGGGGAGGACATCAACAGCAGGACGGACTGTATCACAGAATACATCAAATTCTGTGAACACACCACCGTACCATCCCGGACTGTAAAATGCTTCCCCAACAACAAACCGTGGATCACCAGTGACCTGAAGGTGCTTCTTAATCAGAAGAAAGCAGCCTTCAGGTCTGGGGACAGGGAGGAGCTCAGGAGAGTGCAGCGCCACCTGAAGGAGAAGATGAGAGTGCAAGGACTCCTACAGGAGGAAGCTGGAGGCAAAACTCCAGCAGAACAACGTGAGGGAGGTGTGGACCGGTATGAAGGAGATTACTGGGTTCAAGGGGAGAGAGAGACAACCAGGGGGAACCTGGAGAGGAACAACCAGGGGGAACCTGGAGAGGAACAACCAGAGGGAACCTGGAGAGGAACAACCAGGGGGAACCTGGAGAGGAACAACCAGAGGGAACCTGGAGAGGAACAACCAGGGGGAACCTGGAGAGGAACAACCAGGGGGAACCTGGAGAGGAACAACCAGAGGGAACCTGGAGAGGAACAACCAGGGGGAACCTGGAGAGGAACAACCAGAGGGAACCTGGAGAGGAACAACCAGGGGGAACCTGGAGAGGAACAACCAGGGGGAACCTGGAGAGGAACAATCAGAGGGAACCTGGAGAGGAACAATCAGAGGGAACCTGGAGAGGAACAATCAGAGGGAACCTGGAGAGGAACAATCAGGGGGAACCTGTAGAGGAGCAATCAGAGGGAACCTGGAGAGGAACAATCAGAGGGAACCTGGAGAGGAACAATCAGAGGGAACCTGGAGAGGAACAATCAGGGGGAACCTGGAGAGGAACAATCAGGGGGAACCTGGAGAGGAACAATCAGAGGGAACCTGGAGAGGAACAATCAGAGGGAACCTGGAGAGGAACAATCAGAGGGAACCTGGAGAGGAACAACCAGGGGGAACCTGTAGAGGAGCAATCAGAGGGAACCTGGAGAGGAACAATCAGAGGGAACCTGGAGAGGAACAATCAGAGGGAACCTGGAGAGGAACAATCAGGGGGAACCTGGAGAGGAACAATCAGGGGGAACCTGGAGAGGAACAATCAGGGGGAACCTGTAGAGGTCCAATAAGCTAAACTGTTTTTTCAACAGGTTTAGTTCACCACCCTCATCTGTCTCCTCCACGCCTTACACCTCCCAAACACCTCTGCTGCCTCCCCCCTCTGCCCCCCCTGGTGAACTGCATAGAGCCATCAATCTCAAAGGGCTCTTCCTCCATCGACACCTGCTGCTGAGTGAGAAGCTGCAGGTGGTGGGGGTGGACACGTCCACCGTCTCCTGGATCAATGACTACCTGACAGGCAGACCACAGTTTGTCCGTCTGGGCAGTGTGCTGTCTGATACGGTGGTCAGTGGTACTGGAGCTCCTCAGGGAACTGTTCTGTCTCCTTCATGTTCACCTTCTACACCACTGACTTCCAGAACAACTCAGAGTCAAGACATCTGCAGAATAACTCACCTCTGGCAAAATCCATCACACAACAATAACACTGTTGACTGTGTTTCTTGGTTGTTTGTATATAATATATATAGATATATGCTGTACTGTATATACTGTGCATTTTGTATTATATATTTTATATTTTTACTGCTATTTTACTGCTATTTTATTGCTTTCTATTATTCTATTATTATCTTATTGCTTCTGTATGCTGCTGTAGCGAAACAATTTCCCCTCGGGGATTAATAAAGTAACTCCCTAACCTAACCATATCTATACATATATACATATATTTATACATATATATATATATATTTATACATATGTATATGTTTATACATATGTATATATATATCGTATTATATAAAAATAAAAACACAACAACCAACCGTCTTTAAAGAACACATTTTGAAGGTCTAATTTCAAACAGGCAGCACAGTGGTCAGACTCATTGATCACCCAGCTGACCTTCATCAACATGATTAACACTCAGTCCACTCACTTCAATTCATATTCCATAACCCGATCAGGTCAAACAGGATCAGTCAGTTTATCTCCTCTGAACTATCAGCACAGAGACATTTTTTTCAACAGAAATCAGATACAGGAAGTTTTTGATGCACTTCAAAATAAAGGTCTTCACTTCCTGTGTAGCAGGACAGCTCAAGTTACCCTTGTTATCATCAATAATATAATCAGCTGCAGCTACACAGAACATTAAACAGAAATGAATGTTTATTTTTATTGAAAGAGAATAATTCAGACAGAAAATATTGAACGACCGTGAATGAAGTGACTCCATTTAAAAACATGAAAACTCAACTTTTATCACCGTGTGATGTTTAATACAGAAATAAAACTGCTGACTGCAGTAAAAAATAAGCTTAGTATCCCCTGGACAGAGATCTGTAACTTTAAAGATGAATAATATGTAACATTAAAGATGAAGGAATGACCATACAGGTGAGGAATGACGGTATAAGTGATCAGGAAGGCCCTGAAATAACATCAAACTATTTAATAAAACATTTTCAGAACCACCACCTGAACAGAAGTTTAATTTACAACCCAGTTTCCAAACAGTAGAGATGTTGTGTAAAATGTACATAAAAACAGAAGGCGATGATTTTTAAATCATGTAAACTCATATTTAATTTAAAATAGACCAAAGACAACATATCACATGTTGAAACGGAGACATTTTACTGTTTTATGATAAATATCTTCTCATTGTGAATCTGATGCAGCAACACATCTCTATAAAGTTGTTCCAGGATCATGTTCACCACTGAGCTGCATCAACTCTTCTTTTAACAACACTCTGGAAATGTTGGGGAACTGAGGAGACCAGTTTCTGGAGTTTTGAAAGTGAAATGTGATCCCATTCTATTGGATGGTGGTGATCTTCAGGCCCTCAGGCAGTACTGCATTAAAAACACACTATTCTGGAGTGGAAATCACTGCATGGCCTCAGGAACACTTGTGAAAACCATCGTCTGTGAACACAGTTCATCGCTGCGTCCACAAATGCAGGTTAAAACTCTCCAAAGAAGAAACCAGCTAGAAACATGATCCAGAAACACCGCCGCCTTCTCTGGACCGAGATCATTGAAGATGGACCACTAAGCTTTACCGTTTTCTTTTACTTGGTAAACATGACGAGGATTTTCTGTCGGACCCCTTTGATCTGCAGTCCGTAGATGACGGCGTTCATCGCAGGAGGAACCACATGGAACAGGATGGAGGCGAACTTCCTGTGGTCCGACAGCTGAGGGAAGCGATGAAGGACAATGATGACGCTGCCCGACACGAACATGATGAGGTAGACGGCCAGGTGGGTGGCGCAGGTCTGCAGCGCCCGGCTGTTCAGCGCCTCGTTGCGGCTGCTGAGACACACGGTGGCGATCCTCAGGTAGGTGAGCGCCATGCTGCCCAGCGAGCAGCCGAGCAGCAGCACCGTGTAGCCCAGCCCGTACACCTGGTTGACCAGGACGCTCTCGCACGACAGCTTGAACAGCGAAGCGTTGTCGCAGAACGGGTTGAAGACGACCCACCTGCAGCGCGACAGGCGGACGCTGAGGCCCACCAGGATCAGCACCATCACCATGGAGATGACCCACGCCCACGCCGACAGCGCCACCACCGTCCGTTGGGTCATGATGGCGGCGTAGCGCAGCGGGTTGCAGATGGCCACGTAGCGGTCGAAGGCCATGATCATGAGCACGGTGTGGGAGGTGCTGCCGTGGAAGTGAGCGCAGAACGCCTGGACCACGCAGTCGATGTAGCCGATGTAGCGACCGGCGGGCGGTGTGAAGACGTCGGCGAGCAGCCGGGGGACGATGATCGACGCCCCGAACGCATCGTTGATGCTCATGTTGCAGAAGAGCAGGTACATGGGCTGCTGCAGGCTCCTCTCCATGCTGATCAGGACCACCAGCCCGATGTTGGACACCATGATGAAGATGTAGAGGAGGAGGAGGAGGACGAAGACGGGCAGCGAGGATTGGGGGCTGACCTTTAACCCCTCCAGCAGCAGCACGTCCAAGTCCAACGTCCGGTTCTCCATCCTGCAGACGGTCGATTTAAACCTGCAGACAATAAAAGAGATGAAGATCAAAACGTTTCTGAGGAACAGGAACCACCGAAAGATTTTCAAATTAAAGTGTTGGAGGAAGCTTTCTTTCAGTGAACGACGAAATGAAAACATCCAAAAATAAAACAACACGTTTCTGCTAAAATTTAAATAAGTATTTATTAGAAAATAAACTGAATGGTGTTAAACTGTCACATGAAATAAAAGATGTGACTCAGACCCTCTGTAGCAGCATCGACAAGCAGCATGACTCTCTGACGTTCGTTTCAGAGTCGGGTTTCATTTAAATCAAACAGGATTCTGTGTTTTATTCACATTCACAAAGAAACCAGAAACCAGAAACCTCTGGACGTCACTGCAAACAGGCAAACAGTGAAATCTTTGTAGAAGCAGAAATAAAAACATGCAACTTTCAGCTCGATGAAACGACACGAAGTCTGAACTGATTCTGTTCCTGCAGGAAAAATGTCACTTCATTTATTCATATTTTCACTTCATGATTTCACTACAAACTACCTGCAGGTTAAAGTATATTTAATTAATTTTTCATCTTGTAAATATGAATCTTAATGTTTTAATGTTCAATAAAGCAGCAAATTTTATGAACACTAAAGCCAAAAATCTGTCAGAACTTTAAAGTAACCAAAGACATAAACTGGTGAAAGTTGTAATATGAAAACAATAAAAACTGTTTGTGTGTTTCAGTGAAACAGTTAAAGGATGAAAATGAATCAAACAGATGAAAACCTCCAACAGAACACCAACAAGATCTGAGGAGATCAAAGTGTGGAAATGAGAATAAATACAATATTTACTAAGTCATAATAATAAGTCATAATTCATTTGCAGACTCACCTGTGCTGACAGGAACCTTGTCCTCGCTCACCTGAGGGCGGCCGGCAGCTTTTATAATGTGACCGAGCAGCAGGCGGTTCTCCGGGGTTCCTTCACGTCACCGAACTCTCAACAGGTGAACTCACCCGGGTGAACTCACCTGATAACAGGTGAACTCACCCTCACTACCTCACTACCGCCCCCAATGTACAAAGAGATGGAATTTAATTCTCTGAAATTACAACTTTAAATGCACTTTGTGCTATGACATTAAATATACACTTTTTTCTATTTGTATTTTTCGTATGTGTTGACGTCTGATAACCGGCTGGAGGTTAAAGGCCTCGGTGCTCCGGTCGCTAACGTGGTCGCTAACGTGATCTGATAAAAGTCGTCCATCCGCCTGCAGTCTGAAACATCGACGGAGCTCTTTGAATATTTAACGTTGGTGTTGAAGCTCATTCTCATATGAATGTTTCAGGAAAACTGAAGCAGGAATCAAATCATCTGTTTTAATGGAAAGATTACTGTTTGAAAGAACTTAAAATCATTTAAATGAAATGTGAAGATTTAAAGCTGCTTTGGATTAAATATTCATTTTAATTTGATAAAAACAACGTGAATATACTCAGTTTAGCTGCTTAATAATCATAATTATAACTAGAAGTATATTTGTTGTTGATGTGAAGTCGTGGAGGTTTGATTCGTCTGCAGCTGCTTTATTTTCGATTCTTTCTGTGTTTAAAGTTGTGATTTTATCGACTGCAAACGTTGGTCTCACATGTTGGTAACATTTTCACCTGCTTCATTTATTGATCTGATCTGAACTCTGATGATAAATTATGACCTCGATTTTATCAAGTTTTGTGTTTTTTCGAGAACAAGAACAGTTTGAATGTAATCAAACAACAGAAGATATTTTACTTTATGTCTGTGAACACAGTTCATCGCTGCGTCCACAAATGATGTTAAAACTCTCCAAAGAAGAAACCAGATAGAAACATGATCCAGAAACACCGCCGCCTTCTCTGGACCGAGATCATTGAAGATGGACTGAGGTGAAGTGGACAACTGTCCTGAGGTCTGATGGATCACAATCTGAGATTCTGTTTGGAAATCATGGACGCTGCATCCTCCAGGTTAAAGAGGAGAGGGACCATCCAGCTTGTTATCAGCTCGGTTCTAAAGCCAGCATCTGTGATGTGAACAATACAACAAAGGAGATCCTGAACTGTTGAGCAGCTGAAATCCTCTATCAGGCAAGAATGGGACCACATTTCACTTTCAAAACTCAAAAAAAAAAAATTGAAAATAATTTCAGCATTGATAAGATATTAGGACTCAGATATGTTTAGGGGTGTGTCTGCTTGATTGACAGGCCTGGGGCACAGTGTCCTCATAGTGGCTTTTTGAATGGGAATTTATTGGAGACAGGTTTCTTGGAGCCAGCCCCTAGTGACCCTCAGTGGTATTACACTTTAAGACATTTCTGCATTGACTTCATTTTTATTTACAAAACATTTTTAGATACCGTCTGTGGTTTTTACCAGCAGTCGTAAAGCTTTTTGCTCACCAATATTAACCAACAAAAAGATAAGAACATGTTACTATATTTGGTTATACGTGTCTTCAAATAATCATCAACTGATTTGCAACGAATAACAAATAATGTTATTTCTTAAAATGATCATCACTTCAGACCTTTTAAATCTCAATCCAAACATAACTCACAGCGTCACATTACTCAGTGATTGGCAGCAGTCTGATACGCCGTTATGTGACACGGTTACAATCTGCAGGTTCAGTGTGCATCAGATAAATGAACCTTTACAGACTTTCCTGACTACAAAGCATGAAGTAAAAGTTTGAGGTGGATGCTGACGTGTTCAGAGTGCGGTGGGTTTGTGTCGTCTCATTATGTTCACCTTGTGTTTGAAAATCAAAAGAACCATCGGGGTTTCATTCAGTTTATTTGAAACCTGCATGAATATTACAGCTGATATGAGACAGATACACCTGCTGCCAAATTAAAACATAAACTGTGTGTCAGACAAACAACAGTGTAATACAGTTTAAAGCTTTTATCACTGCAGTAAATGGAGGGAGGTGGAAATCTCCTGGTAGTTATAGATATATTAGCATGTATCGACACCTCGTCGTTAAAAATTAAGATAAAGAAAAACAAAAACATGTTGTTTCAAACATGTACATTTCTTCTGTTTTGTTTTTATATCTTATATTTACATCATAATGATAAAACCTTTCTGGACTGGAACAACTTTGACAGGAACTTTCGTATCTCTTTGGACTGCACTCCGTAGATGATCGGGTTCAGGCTTCCAGGGATGATGTGGAACAGGATGGCGCACATCTTCCTGTAGTCGGAGTACTGAGGGAAGCGATGCAGGAAGATGATGAGAACGCCACTGAACAGCATGATGAGGTACATGAAGAGGTGAGTGCTGCAGGTGGTCAAAGCTTTACTGTTCAGAGACTTGTTCTTACTGGTCAGACAGACGACTGTGATCTTGGTGTAGGTGAGAACGATGCTGCCGATAGAAGCTGTGAACAGAACCACGGTGAACGAGAGGCCGTAGATGTTGTTGATGAGAACGCTCTCACAGGACAGTTTGAACATCGAGGCGTTGTCGCAGAAAGGGTTTGTGATCAGAGTCCGGCACCGGTTGAGCCGTACGGTCAGACCGAGCAGAACCCCAACCAGGACCAAGGCCACTCCCCAGGCAGAGACCGTCAGCTTCAGCACCATCCTGTTGGTCATGATGGCGGCGTAGCGCAGCGGGTTGCAGATGGCCACGTACCTATCAAAGGCCATGATCATGAGCACGGTGTGGGACGTGGTACCGAACATGTGTGTGGTGAACGCCTGAACCACACACTCATAATAAGAGATGAGGCGCTCAGACGGAGGCTGCAGAATATCCACCAGCAGACGAGGCAGCATGATGGAGTTTCCAAGGATGTCGTTAACGGGCAGGTTGCAGAACAGCAGGTACATGGGCTGGTGGAGGTTCTTATCAACCAACACCAGGACAGCAATGCCAGCGTTAGCAACCATGATGAACAGGTAGGAGAGCAGGAAAAAGAAAAACACCGGGTACATGGAAACCTTGGTGACCTTTAGTCCCTCCAGCTGCAGCGTGAAGTCGTTCCATGTATAGTTATCCATTAACCTGGAACAAAAGAAACGAGACGATTTGTCACATTCATGAGGCCTTTTCAGAAATTTTTTTAACTGAAGAACAGTTCAATCATGAAGACGTTTCAATATTACTTGTTATTATTTCTCTTCTTCAGTTACCAACCTTCTGGAAGCAGAACTCCACCTGTGTGTCATTTTTATAAAGAGATGCGTTCATCTGGGGAGGAAAGGTGCTTTGTAACAGTCCACCTGGTGGCCATGGAGACCATCAACAGACTACGTCAGGACACATCACTTCAAGTGAGGCGAAAGTGTCCGTCGAGGTACCTTGATTTCAAAACCGGTTCCTGAACAATAAAAATCTATTACAACTAAAGATAATTACTGAAAAACACAATGGGACAAGTCTTTAGTTTTTATGTAGCTTGATGAAGAGAGACTGACTAATTGTAATTTACAGATGTCCCCTAAAAGCCCCACATGCAGGCTATCGGTAGACGCTGTAATTTACAGATGTCCCCTAAAAGCCTCACATGCAGGCTATCAGTAGACGCTGTAATTTACAGATGTCCCCTAAAAGCCCCACATGCAGGCTATCGGTAGACGCTGTAATTTACAGATGTCCCCTAAAAGCCTCACATGCAGGCTACCAGTCACATGCAGACTGGAGTGGGAGGGGCTTCCTGTACAGCAGCTATCACTGTAATGTAATGAGAGGCCACAGAGCTCCCCGATGTCTCAGTGACCAGCAGGTTCATTAAATTAAAGGCTGCAGTGAGGCATTCATTTTTTAAAATATGACACAATCGTTCACTTGGCCTCAAGGATGAACTGATTACAGTTTGGTGGTCGAAGGTCAAAGTTCAAGGTCACAGAAAGGTCACATCATTTGAGTTTTTATGCTCGTTGTTGTTTGAACAGTGAGCCGAAGTTTTGATAATGAACTTTCATCAACATCATTTATTAATTTACTGCTTTGAATGCTCTCTCGTTCATCTTGTTTAAATAATATTTTGTTGCTCGTCTCAGGTTTTTTACATTCAGTCTGTCTTATTTCCAGCTTGTAAAAAAACATAATCTTCACCATCGTGTATAAAAGCTGCGACACAAAAAAAGTTTGATTGTTGTTATCAAATTATACATCTCAAGTACTCATCAGGATGAGTTTAGCTTACTTTAGCGCAAACACTGGCAGCTGGAGGAAACTGCTAGCATCAAAACAGGAAGTTCTCACTGCTTCCTGTCTTTTTGTGGCGGTTTAGTTATTTCTGATATTTTCTCTCTGGATGTTTTCAGGATGATTCATGTCAAAATGTGTGTTTTTTTTTACACATTCTCTGTTTGTCAGAGTGATGCAGATCCGACTTTCAGAGGTCCGTCATGTTGACAGCAAGTCCCTGAAGGAGCGTCTCATTAGCGCCTCATTAGCGCCCCCTGTGGACAGAGTCATCCTGATAAACACCTCCTGTCTCCCAGAGGACTAATTACCATCAGAAACTGTTTCATCAGGAAGCAGCTCCTTAATGATCACCTGTGTTCCTAATAAACATTAACACGTGTTATCTCCTGGACTACATGGTGATGAAACTGATGGACCACCAGGGGGCAGCGTGGTCCCCTGAGCTCCCAAGATGCAACAGCTGCAGCGGAGATTGATGTTGTAATCACAAACCAACAGAGAGATCACATAGGTCTGAACACACAAACACACAAACACACAAAAACAGGACACAAAGTTTTCAAAAGAACGTTCAGAGTTTGTTTTTCTTCAGCAGTCTGATGGACACAGACTGAATCACACCGACTGGGGACATCGGAACTACACCAAAAAACAGGAAAATAAATGGTGAAATAAAACAGATGATGTCCATAAAGGACTCTGATCTCAAGTCAAACATGAGCTCATCAGTACATTTAACCGCTTCAGTCCTGCTCCTCTTCCACATGTTGGAAAAGTCCCCCAAAAATAAACCAGTTCATCATCAGTTGTTTAAACATCAACATTGATCCAAAGGATTAAAACACAAAACGTTCTTCAGGTTGCAGCAGGAAATGGCCTCCTGATGCCAGATGTCAATCAGAGCGACCTGATTCTAAAGAACTAGATGTGGAGCAAAGGTCATGCTAGTGTGGGACGGTGTGAGATGATGTGGCACGGTGTGAGATGATGTGAGACAGTGTGAGACGATGTGGGACGGTGTGAGACGATGTGGGATGGTGTGAGACGATGTGGGACGGTGTGAGACGATGTGGGATGGTGTGAGATGATATATATATGACCTTTATTTAACCAGGTAAAATCAATTGAGAACCAATTCTCATTTACAATGATGACCTGTCGATATGGGACGGTGTGAGATGATGTGGGACAGTGTGAGACGATGTGGAATGATGTGGAATGATGTGGAACGGTGTGAGACAATGTGGGACGGTGTGGGACGGTGTGAGATGATGTGGGACGATGTGAGATGATGTGGGATGGTGTGAGATGATGTGGGACGGTGTGAGACAATGTGGGATGGTGTGAGACGATGTGGGACGGTGTGAGATGATATAAGACGGTGTGAGATGATGTGGGACGGTGTGTGATGATGTGGGACGGTGTGAGATGATATAAGACGGTGTGAGATGATGTGGGACGGTGTGAGATGATGTGGGACAGTGTGAGACGATGTGGAATGATGTGGAACGGTGTGAGGCAATGTGGGACGGTGTGGGACGGTGTGAGATGATGTGGGACGGTGTGAGATGATGTGGGACAGTGTGAGACTATGTGGAATGATGTGGAACGGTGTGAGGCAATGTGGGACGGTGTGGGACGGTGTGAGATGATGTGGGATGGTGTGAGACGATGTGTCCCAGAGCCTCATGTTGAACACCAGATTAGGTGTAATTACTCTTCATCCTCCTTCACTGAGGCTGAACTCATCTTTACTGCAGAGCATCACATGTGAGTCAGCAGGATGTGACTGTGAATGCTCCTCTCTGATTGGCTGCTGGTCCTTCTGAGGAATCTGACACCAGGACGTCAGCAGAAAATGTGGAAGTAATTTATTTTAACGGGACAAAACTTCCTGATAAACATCTCTGAAGTAAACGTATGAATAAATCAACTAATTATAATTCTGTAATTTTCTGCAAACTGAAGATCATTAAGTGGTGAAACGGACTGAATTTAAAAATGTTGGAAGTTTCCGGGTCTGAAAAGTGTCTTAAAGTGTAGTACCACTGAGGACCACTAGGGGCTGGCTCAGAAACACCTCTGTCAGTTTAGAGGACTTCTGATTGGACGGTGACAGCAACTGCTGGTCACATGACTCCACTATCAGCTCCTGGTGGCGCAGCAGAGGTAATTAATTTAAACCTGGAACTTTTTCTGGTTTCAGTAATGTTGTCTTGATTTATTTATTTCTGTTTTTTCTGTTCATTGATCGTAAATTAATAAAAGATCATTTGTTTAATTTGTTCTGCTATTCCTGCTCTTAAATAAAATTAAAGTGATTTTTTTTTTTTTTATTTGATTTTTTTAATAAATGACATGATGACATCACACTGAGATTATATTTTACTAAATTAAATGAAATTGCATGATATTATAATTGATAGTTGTGGACATACAGGTCCTCTATCATCCACCAGGCGGCGCTGCAGCTCCTCCTACAGTCTGCAAACAGGAAGTTCTGGAAGTGTTTTCATTTTAATGTTAGTTTAAACTTTGGAGGCTGTTTGATGATTTTATTTTGTAGAGTTTCAGGGATCAGCTGATCACAGACACATTGTCACTTTAATTTAAATTATTTTCATGTCGTTTATCTTTTTAAATAAGTTGTGTTCAGAGTTAAAGGTTTTTAAATGTATCTGTGGTTTTTCTAATGGTCCTTAAACGTCTCAGTCACTGAATGCTGCAGGAGGTCTGTTCATTGTTTAGTTGACTTTGATCAGGTTGTTGTTGTTGTTGTTGTTGTTGTTGTTGTTTAGTCTGAGGTTCACTGATCACACAGACATGATGAAGATGTTTTCAGGTGCAGCAGCTTTCTGTTGTACCTGCAGAGGTTCCCTGACAATCAGTCTGTTTTTAGGTTTCCTTCAGGGTCACGTGATCAGAGGCCGTCATGTCAACATATAAGTTTGAGGTGTGAACAGGAGCTGCTGATGGTAAGCTGTTACCATGACAACAGATGTTTGTGCCAGACGCTGAAAAACTTCACGTCATCGATCAGTTTGAATCTGAAAGTTAAAACCTTTAAAACCTGTTTTTCCTTCATTTGTTCTGAGTTTATGTTTAACAAATTTCCCCTCAGGGATTAATAAAGTAACTACCTAACCTAACCTAACCTAACTACCCTAACCTAACTCTAACCTAACCTAACCTAACTCTAACCTAACCTAACTCTAACCTAACCTAACCTAACCCTAACCCTAACCTAACCTAACCTAACTCTAACCTAACCTAACCCTAACCCTAACCTAACCTATAGTTTCAGCTCACTGCTTCCTTCATTCCTCCAACACCGGAGGCTCACATTCCTCTGTTCCCTCCTCCCTCCTCCTTCCTCTCTCCTCCCTCCTTCCTCCTCCCTTCTTCGGGGCAGCAAAGCTGGAGGTCCGTCAGCAGCTGGAAACTGTGCATGTGTTCCTGAAACCAGAGAATCAGAGCTGAGAAGAGTGAAAGGAGGAAACGGAGGCGAGCTGCTGCGTTCAGGGTAAGTCCGGATCTTTTCTGTTCGTCTCTCTGGACGTTTCAGACTTTTTAAAGCTTCTTCATGAGCTGCTGTGTGAAGCAGGAGACATGAGGAGGACGGCAGTATGATGAAGATCGCTCCTCTCAGGACTGAAACCTCTTCACAGCTGTGAACCTGTCTGGTGTCTGGTGAGACGTTCCCACGTTGACCACATGAATGCACACTGAGCATGCTCAGTAGACAGCACCAGAGACGTCCCACCAGCCGAGCCGGCTAACTTCCTGTGTGGCTTGATGCTAACGTGACTTTTCAAGTGTTTTCAAATAAAGTGGAGTCTGTAAGCACGTGTTAGGTTAGGTTAGGTTAGGTTAGGTTAGGTTAGGTTAGGTAGTTACTTTATTAATCCCGAGGGGAAATTTTTTCACTACAGCAGCATACAGGAAGCAATAGATAATAATAGAATAATAGAAAAGCAATAAAATAGCAGTAAAAATATAAAATGCACAGTATATACAGTACAGTATATATCTATAAAATAATTCTGTAATTCCTCTCTGCCAGCAGGGGGAGACAAAAGTTCTGCTTCAGGAAGTCTACAGCAATGAAGCGATGAGCCGGGCGAGGTGTTCTGAGTGACATTCACGTTTCAAGAGGGGCGGAGCTTCACTGTCCAAGACAAAAGAAGGCGTGTCAGAGTCAGACTGTCAACACTGAGTTCTACTGGACCTACTGAGGTTCTGTTCTGGTTCGGACTTCTTTTCTGCTTCGTAGTGTTCAGGTCAGTCAGTTGACGATTGTTGGCCCCGCCCCATGATTAGTTCCACCTGTTCCTCGTTGTCCTTCCCTCCCTGCTGTATTTAGTCTGTGAGCTCTTCTTCCCTCGTTGTCACTTTGTTTCAGTTTCCTGTCTGTTGCTGCATCTTTTGAACTGTGTGCAAAGGATGAAAACCAATATTTGAAGGTTGTTTGGGTCATCAGCTACGATTCTGTGGTGGAAATCAGTGCATGGGCTCAGGAACACGTAAACATGTGGAGCTGATGTTGATCAATAACTCTGAATACTTCCTGTTGATGTGTCGCTGCAGACCGTCTGTGTTTGTGTTTCACAGCTTCCGTGTGCTAGAGGTTAAATCATGGGGACCAATGACCTCACCGTGACCTCTGACCCCGCCCGGCCCCGCGGCCCCTTCAGCAGTATCAAGGTCCAACTCCGCTTCGTTTGGTTTTAAGTTCAGCTGCAGGAAAGACGAAGAGAAACGTTTATTTATTCCTCCTTCTTCTCCTCCTCTTCCTCCTCCTCCACCTCCTCCTCTTCAGTTCTTTGTGTTCTGCCACAGTATGCTGCAGTTGTCTCAGCTGCTGGTGTCGGGTTACATGAAGAGCTCCATCTCCACCATCGAGAGACGTTACGGTCTCTCCAGCCAGAAGGCGGGGTTTCTGGCCGCCTTCAACGAGGTCAGTTTCCTGTTTCTGATCGATCACTTCCTGGTGACCTCCATCAGGTCCGGTTTATGTTTATTTAAAGTGTGTGTGTGTGTGTGTGTGTGTGTGTGTGTGTGTGTGTGTGTGTGTGTGTGTGTGTGTGTCCAGGTGGGGAACACCGTCCTCATCGTCTTTGTGAGTTTCCTCGGGAGTCGAGTCCACCGGCCGCGCTACATTGGGGGCGGAGCTCTGCTGGCGTGCCTCGCCTCGCTGCTGATGGCGATGCCGCACTTCCTGAGCGGAGCGTACCACTACACGGACCGCGTCAGCTGTGAGGCCACGCCCACAACACAACCTGACTTTAACCTAAACTTAATCCTGAAGTAAGTCTAACTTAAACCTAACTTGAGGCTAACGTAAATCTGACCTGTCCCCTCTTCGTTTCCATTTCCCATCAGCCTCCAGTGACAACAGCTCGGGTCTCTGCCAATCAGGGAGCAGCGTCACCACCGTACCGTCCAATCAGACCTGCGCGGAGCAGGATAGCCCTGCCCAGCAGATGGTCTACCCCCTGCTGCTGCTGGGTCAGCTGCTGTTGGGCATCGGAGCCGTCCCCATCCAACCCTTCGGCATCTCCTACATCGACGACTTCGCCAGCAGAAAGAACTCGCCACTCTACCTCGGTAACAAGCACTTCCTGTTGAGTTCAATCAGTTCGATCAGGTTGATCAAGTCGATCAGGTTGATCAGTTCGATCAGGTTGATCAGATCAATCAGGTTGATCAGGTTGATCAGTTCGATCAGGTCGATCAGTTCGATCAGGTTGATCAAGTCGATCAGGTTGATCAGTTCGATCAGGTTGATCAGATCAATCAGGTTGATCAGGTTGATCAGTTCGATCAGTTCGATCAGTTCGATCAGTTCGATCAGGTCGATCAGTTCGATCAGTTCGATCAGGTTGATCAGTTCGATCAGGTTGATCAGGTCAATCAGGTTGATCAGGTTGATCAGTTCGATCAGTTCGATCAGGTTGATCAGTTCGATCAGGTTGATCAGTTCGATCAGGTTGATCAGTTCGATCAGTTCGATCAGTTCGATCAGTTCGATCAGGTTGATCAGTTCGATCAGGTTGATCAGGCTGATCTCTGCCGACTGTTTCAATTCACTCACATTTCAGAAGTTCAGCTGAGCATCATAAAAATAAATAAAAACATGATTTAATCAGGTCATGTGATCAGAACAAAGTTTAGACTGGACGGATCAGAGACAGAAACGCTGCAGGCTGCAAGTTCAAGAATGGACGGAGACACCTGAACCTGAACCTAGGCCTGAACCTGAACCTGAACCTAAAACTGAACCTAAACCTAAACCTAAACCTGAACCTGAACCTAAACCTGAACCTGAACCCAAACCTGAACTTGAACCTGAACCTGCATTAAACCTGAATCTGAATTAAAACTGAACCTAAACCTAACCTGAATTAAACCTGAACCTAAACCTAAACCTGAACCTGAATTAAAACTGAACCTCAACCTAAACCTGAATCTGAACCTCAACCAACCTAACCCTAACCCTAAACCTAAACCTGAACCTCAACCTCAACCTGCATTAAACCTGAACCTGAATTAAACCTGAACCTAAACATAAACCTGAACCTGAATTAAAACTGAACCTGCATTAAACCTGTACCTAAATTAAACCTGAACCTAAACCTAAACCTGAACCTGAATTAAACCTGAACCTAAACTTAAACCTGAACCTGAATTAAAACTGAACCTCAATCTAAACCTGAACCTGAATTAAAACTGAACCTCAACCTAACCCTGAACCTGAAACTGAACCTAAACCTGAACCTGAATTAAAACTGAACCTGCATTAAACCTGAACCTGAATTAAACCTGAACCTAAACCTAAACCTGAACCTGAACTTGAACCTAAACCTGAGTTAAACCTGAACTTGAACCTGAATTAAACCTGAACCTAAATCTAAACCTGAATTAAACCTTAAACCAGGAGTCTCGACACCACTTTATCCTCAGACCTGCACAGGTGGTGCTGTGACACAGTGTGGTCCCTCTCCCTGCAGCGCCCCCTGCTGTGTGGAGGTCAGTGTCCGCCATGAACCAAAACTAAAGCTCGTATAGAACAAACTCGGCTCTCTTATCGTCTGTCTTATCGACAACCGATCAGCTACAAACATGTGAAGTTATAATTTGATCAGAGCTGTTGTTTTACTAATGAATGACATGATGTTGTCATGGAAACTCCTGAAGCTGAACTGTATTTAGATAGATAGATAGATAGATACTTTATTAATCCCACAGGGACATTTTTACGTTCCAGCAGCATTTACAGGGCAAAAATATTGATAATTTTAAAAAATGCACAAATATTCTTAACAATAAACTAAAATAGAATAATATTAAATAAACTAAACTAAACAACAGTGCAATGAATTAAAACAAAACAAACAAAACAGCAGTGCAAGGGTGTCATTGTTGTGTGCTAGATTTAGCGAGGGGTGAGTTTTTGTTTCGTGCGATGGCGGTGGGCAGGAATGATCTCCTGTATCGGTCCTTGTGGTGAAACCAGAAAACACCAAATAAAGCGTTTTCATGTTTGATCATGAGATGACAGGATGCGTCTCCTTCCAGGGATCCTCCTCGCCGTGACCTCCATCGGCCCCGCCCTCGGCTTCATCACCGGCGCCTTCATGCTGCGATACTACGTCGACTTCAACACACTGACCAAAGGTGAGGAGACGCTCAAAGCTGATGTTTCACAGCTGGACTGTTTACACTCCACTTATTTGAAAGGGAAGGGAGGACTTCCTGTCTCTCCACGGTATGAAAACAGAAAAGAGATGATTAATGAGGGTCGTTTCCTCAGAGGACAAAAAACTGCAGTTTCAATCAAACAATTCAGAGAGAGATGAAGTGATGAATCTTCTGTGAACCCGGCTTTAGTTTCTTTACCAGATGTAACCATCAGATTTCTTCTTGATGTGAAGACGAGCAACAGAGTTCAGATGGATCAGACGAGTTCACTGAAGGACATGATGCTGAAAACAGGAAATGATGCTGAAAACAGGAAGTGTCACTTCAAACAGATCGTTGTCTTACTGATAAAAAGTTCCGTCTGACCTCATGCTTAAATCTGAGAATAGAACAGCTGTTACACAGCATGGCCACACCTCCAACGAGAACCAACGAGGACCAACGAGAACCAACGAGAACCAACGAGAACCAACGAGAACCAACGAGAACCAATGAGGAGTCGATATCGACCTGAGACCTCCTCCTCCTCCCCCTCTTCCTCCACATCCTCCTCTCCCTCCTCCACCACCTCCTCCCTCCTCCCCTTCCTCTTCCTCCTCCTCCCCCTCCCCTCCTCTTCTCCCTCGCCCCCTCTTCCTCCACATCCTCTTCCCCCTCCACCTCCTCCCCCTCCACCTCCTCTTCCTCCTCCTCCCCCTCCCCTCCTCTTCCCCCTCACCCTCTCTTCCTCCACATCCTCTTCCCCCTCCACCTCCTCTTCCTCCCCCTCCTCCCACCCCCCTCTTCCTCCACATCCTCCTTCACCTCCTCTGATCAGATTTCACGTTTCTGTTCCAGGATGCGACAGTTTGAAGACGTTCAGTCGACGTTCGCTTGTTCGACGCCGTCAACATTAACGCAGCTCAAATGGAAACCTGTTTATTTTTACCATTGTGTGTGTGTGTGTGTGTGTGTGTGTGTGTGTGTGTGTGTGTGTGTGTGTGTGTGTGTGTGTGTGTGTGTGTGTGTGTGTGTGTGTGTGTGTGTGTGTGTGTGTGTGTGTGTGTGTGAACGTACAGAAGAAGGAACAGGTGTGTGAGCCTGTCAGCGTCTCCTTCAGGGATTGAAGGATTATTTTCTGTTGTTGATGCTTTAATTCAGAGTTTTATTGCTCAACAGGTTGCTGACTCACCAAACAGTCGGCGCCTCGTTTTATTGGCTGATGTTGAGCTTTTCTGATGCACGACTTGGCGAGTCCTCAAAAATACTCAGAGAAGAATCTGAGGTAAAATATTCACGATGAAGCAGGTGGTTTTATTAATAATTTTATTGATTTATTAATAGTTTGCTGTACAAACTAAACATTTTCACAAAGCTGAAACCAAAAAAACACATATTTAAGAAATTAATCTTGACAAAATGAAAAGTTGAGAAGCTCCACAGATAATTTGAAGTTCAGACAGGGAAACTTTATTCAAATAAAATACAGTCAGACTGAAGCAGACGTTGAGAAAGATTTGGAAACTAAACTGATGTAAGAAGTCGTCCTGGTTTTATATCGGGAGGTTTTATTCCTGTTCATCCTTCACGAGTAATTCTATAAAATAAATTCAGAATAAAAACATCATGAGTCGTTTGGGAGACTTTCCTGTCGGACGAGTCGCAGCTGAAAGCAGGCGGCAACACGTTGGTTATGAAATATAAACTGAAGCAATGCGGTCACACCTGCAATGTTAATCATTTTAAAACAAATTTCAAAATAAAAGCCTGCTGGGTTAGGACTTCCTGTGAAAATATCAACCTGGGAATGAGAAAGAAAAAGATGAAAAGCTGTTTCTGCACATTGGCTCGTTTATTTCATTCACCTTTTGGTTGAAATGAACTTCGTTACTGTTCAACCAGCTGGATTTATTTGACTAAACTGAGTCAGACGTTCACAGATTGTTTTAACTTTGTGTTTCATGTCTCATCGAACCACCGAGAAGAATCTGAAAAACTCAGTTTCCATCCGTCCTTCGTGGTCGTTATCAGTAAAACGTTCTTCTTCTGCAGTTTACTGAAACTCTTCATACACATGACTATTGATGATGGATTGGTTGTTATAAAGACGTGTTTGGTCTGCAGACCAGATCAAGTTGGACCCTAAAGACCTTCGCTGGGTCGGCGCCTGGTGGCTCGGCTTCCTCGTGGCCTCCTGCCTCCTCTTCCTCACCGCGCTGCCGTACCTCTTCTTCCCCAGGAACATGCCCAAAGAGGTGAGTCTGGGTCGGAGGGGGGGCCTCTGGAAATGGTCAACAGACCCCTGATTAGTTTCACCTGTCCCTCGTTGTCCTTCCCTCCCTGCTGTATTTAGTTTGTGCTCTTCTTCTTCCCTCTTTGTCATTTTGTTTCAGTTTCCTGTCTGTCGCTGCATCAAACCACCTGAACTTTGTCGCCATTGCAACAGGGTTCTGCGACATGTGTGTTGAAGATTTTTTTGTTCTTAAAGAATTTTAGCCAGAATCTGATGCAAAGACGAAAACCATTATTTGAAGGCTGTTTGAGTCGTCAGGATTCACTGCTTTAAAAACAGCTGCGATTCTGTGGTGGAAATCAGTGCATGGGCTCAGGAACACGTTAACGTGTGGAACTGATGTTGATCATTAACTCTGAATACTTCCTCATGAAGGTCGTTTGTCCTCCGTGTGCATCACCGTGCTGCGTTCAGGAACACTCTGAAATTATTGATTGAACTTTGTATTATTTAGATTAAAATCTTCAAATCTAAATATTTAAAATAATCTTGAATGGCAAACAGAGCTGATGTTGAAGTAAAGACAGTAAATACAGCTCTGCTTTATTTCTGCATCACAGTGTGCGTGAGCTCTCTGTTCTTGGCTCGGTTCCTGAAGCAAACCGAAAGTTGATCTCTGCACATGTTTTATCAGTTAAACTTTCCAACGGTTGCGCAACACATTCCAGAGACACAAACAACAACTGCAGCCAGACTTCAGTTTAAACAGCACAGATCTGTAACTCAGGTCAGAGGTCAAACACCTTCCAACAGTTTCATTCTGACTAACAGTTGTTCAGAGGACAAAATGAGCCCCTGATTTGATCACATTGCGTCCAGATGTTTCCTCAGTTTAATAAACTTTAATTTTCATGAAATGCTGATTATCGGAGTGTAAATGAAACAGAAGTTCAGATTCTGATCTGAGACATTTTCGTTATTATGAAACAGTTTTCAAAATGGAAAGTTAAAGTGAGGTTTGGTTTCAGTCATCAGTTACATAAATCTGTGGACTCTGAACAGATTCAACAGCTCAGCGTTGAGCAACAGTTCAGATCTGTGACCCAGTTAGACGTCCAACGTAAATATCATAAACCATCCCCTGCTGAAATGAAGAGCGTCAGCAGACATCAGGACGTCTAGTAGCTTCAGGTTTTTTTTTTTTTTTTAATGATGCTGTAATCTGACAGTGAAACCCAGTGAGAGGTCAGAGGTCAGACAGTGATGGAGCTGCTGTTTAAAGGAGCATGACGTGGTTAGAGAGGCAGATTTACTTCAGGAGGTGGAGGAGACCAAACATGGAGCTCAAAGAGGGAATGACTCCACGTTAATGATCATGTTAACTGATTATTATTTTTGATCAACGTCCTCAGTGTTCAGGGAGAAGGGCGCCCCCTAGAGGAGCTAATGATGCTACACCCTTTATAATGTTGTTATCACAGACGGATTCTCCTGAACTGGAGAAACCTCTCAGGTTCGTCTCGACATAAACCTCCGAGACGTTCAGGGTCTCTGCGAACCTCCGAGACGTTCAGGGTCTCTGCGAACCTCCGAGATGTTCAGGGCTTCTGAAAGCAGACAGACTGGTTTCACTTCCTGTGTCCACCGTGTGACATTGTCCTTCCATGTCTGTGCAGGACGGAGAGGACGAGGTCGAGTCGGAAACGGACAGGAAGCAGCCGCAGACGAACGCCCCCCCACAGGAAGTCTCTCTGCTCCACTTCCTCAAAAGTGCGAGTCTTTTCCTGTTTCTGTTTCCTGTCTGACTTCAGGGCTTCAGTTTTATCTCAGGCAGGATGCAGCGGTCCTGAATGTCCACTGCTAACCTGACCTGTCCTGCAGGTTTCCCTCGGATCGCCCTGCGGACGCTGAGGAGTCCTGTCTACCTGCTGGTGGTTCTGGCTCAGGTGAACCTGGCGGCGCTGCTGTCAGGTCTCGCCACGTTCATGGCCAAGTTCATTGAGAGACAGTTCAGCCAGACGGTGTCCTTCTCCACCATGATGATCGGTGAGGAACATAAATTCAGATTTATGTGTTTATTATAAAGTAAACACTCTTCATCCAGAGAGAAACACACACAGTGTGTAATCAGCAACTGTGTGTTTGGACTTCCAGTAGGTTTGTGATGTCACAAACTCACATGGATGTCACATGTTCGCCCTCACCCACGCCCACTGTCCAACCTTTAATGAGGAAGAAAACATTGTGTGGTCGTTTTGTTGCGGTGCTAAAAAGACTAAATAACACTTGTGATTGGCAGAAACACATCTCACTCAGAAAACAGTCAGCCAATCAGAAGAGAGCATCACTGAGGGCTCACTGAGTCTTAAAGAGACACAAACAGCAGAGAGAAGCTGTAAAACTGGACTGAGATGATTTTTGGATCTTTAAACTGAAAATAAAACATGTTAAATTATGGGACATTTAATTTTTACGTGAAATGTCCAAATCCCGGAGGTGCCCTTGAATGCATCACATCCTAAACGTGTGAAATGATGTTTCACACACTGTATATGATGTCATGTGTTGTTGTTAAATTGATCAGCAGATGATCAGAACCTGTTGTTCTCCTGATCTCCTCCAGGGGGCGTCGGCATCCCGCTGGCGGTGCTGGGAACCGTCTTGGGCGGAGTTCTGATGCGGAGGTTCAACCTGTCGGTCGTCGGTGCCAGCAGGTTGTGCACAGCGGCCATCTTGCTCTGCGTGTTCTCCGCCCTGCCGCTGATGCTCATCGGCTGCTCCACCCAGAAGGTCGCTGGGATTTTTCCCTCCAGGTAGGAAAACACCTTCAGGTCACCTGCACCAACTAATGATGGTGGTGATCTTCAGCACTGCATTAAAAACACACTATTCTGAAGTGGAAATCACTGCATGGGCTCAGGAACACTTGTGAAAACCATCGTCTGTGAACACAGTTCATCGCTGCGTCCACAAATGATGTTAAAACTCTCCAAAGAAGAAACCAGATAGAAACATGATCCAGAAACACCGCCGCCTTCTCTGGGTGAAAGAGGAGCGGGACCATCCAGCTTGTGTTGTGTCTAATATCCATCTTCAACATGTCGTGTCTGCGGTCTTTAAAATATAAAAACTGTTTCCAGCTCTGGCGGCTCGTCCTGCAGCTCCTGTCGGTGTCCCGCCGAGGCCTTCAACCCGGTCTGTGGGTCGGACGGCGTCGAGTTCAGGTCTCCGTGTCACGCCGGCTGCATCGCCGTGAAAACGGACTCCAACAACAATGTCGTAGTAAGAATCCTCCCATCATTTTCCACATCTCTTCTTCTGCTGTCAGTCGGTCATCTCTTTAAAAATGGTGGAAATGTGAGGATGGAGAGACTAAACTAAAAACTAAAACTTAAAACTAAAATAATTAGATGATCAGATATTATTCTGGTGGTGAGTCAGAAATGTGAGTTTGGATTGTGAGGTTCTGTCCAAATGTGCAGGAAGTGACATCACGTCCCTGAGGTGAAGTGTTGCATCATCTGTATGAAAACATGGAGGAACGTTCACCATCACTTTTCACTGTAACACACGTGTTCCCTATGACATGCGTGTTCATCAGAAACATCCCAGCAGGAAGTTAAAGGACAGCTTGAACACAATTTCTCATCACAGATTCATCAACACGTTTGTTTTCCAGGAAGTAAATCAAATTAATATAATTTATTATGATTTAATTCTCTTTTTCTATTTCCTTCTTTTATTGAAGCAGTTTGTAGCAATTGATGATCATGAACTCTGATTTCTGTCTGTCTCTGCAGAACTACACCGCCTGTCAGTGTGTCAGTGGTCCCGGTGCTCCTGGCTCCGCCCTCCCTGGTGCTCCTGGCTCCGCCCTCCCCGGTACCTGTGGCAGCGGGTGTTCCCACCTGTTGCCCCCCTTCATGGTCCTGTTGGGTCTCACCAGCTTCATCGCCTCCTTCTCTCAGACGCCGTCGTACATGATGATTCTCAGGTAGGAAACATGGAAGAAGTCACCTGGAACATCTGTTCCTTCCCTGAAACCTTTCGACTCTCACCATATTTATTTATATTGTATATTATGATATTATTATATTATAAAAATGCACCGTCAGCATTAACAGCCACCAAACAAAGCTGCAGAGTTTCAGCATGATAAAAACACAGTGAGTGTCAGAACTGTTGTTATTACAGGATAAAAAAGAACCCCCCCCCCCGAACAAACAGAAACGGAGTCAGCAGTCGTCCGTTATCTTCCATCAAACATTCCTGCAGCTCAGATCTGTTTCAACACGCAGAAAAAACATGTTATTAAAGTGGAGCTTTAACCTGCAGTTCCACTGAGGACCACCAGGGGCATTTCAGATTAGGACTCTAACACTGATATTTTTGGGGGCGGGGCTCTTTGATTGACAGGCCTGGGGTGCAGCCAGGTTTCTAGTATTGGTGGGTGGATCTTAGTGCCATTGGCTCCTCCCCAGCTCATCCAAATATGGTCACTTCTGGCTCTAAAAACAAGATGGCAGCTGGTGACATTTAAACACTTGTTGTTGTTGTTGTTGTTGTTTTCAGTCTAAAGGAACATGTTGTCATTTTATTTAAAGAACATGTGATTTTCTGTGTCTAATAAATCACTACGTTGAATCTGAGGACATTTCTGTTGATCAGTCCGTCCTCATGATGTATCTCTCAGTCTGTCTCTGTCTGTCTCTGTCTCTATGTTTGCTGCAGGAGCGTCTCTGCAGAGGACAAGTCCTTGGCTGTAGGAGTCCAGTACATGTTATTCAGAGTCCTCGGTGAGTCTCTCAGGAAGCAGCAGCAGGTGTGACGGTGTCCTCTGGCGCCCCCTACAGGACATGTGTCTGTATTAAAGGTTGTGACCCGGTCTGTCTCCTCACAGCCTTCATGCCCGGCCCGGTTCTGTATGGCAGCGTCATCGACACCACCTGCATCCTGTGGGGCAACAAGTGTGGCAAGCGGACGTCGTGTCGCTACTACGACCTGGACCGCTTCAGACACAGGTAACCTGAGGCCCCGCCCCCTCCTGCTGCACCTCCCCGCCCCCTGCTGGCAACTAGTTACAGCAGGAGTTCCCCTTGACCTGATGCTCCGCAGACCTCTGAGGCTTCAGAAAGTTCCGGGTGGTCACATGACTTCAGATCTGTTTGTTTGTTTGTTTGTTTTTTCAGGTTTCTGGGTCTGCAGGCGGTCTTCGTCTGCGGCGGGCTGCTCTGCTTCCTGTTGACCGTCGTCGTCCTGCGAAGGAGAGATGGACGTCAGCAGGAAGCAGGACAACGAGAGAAAGGACGGTACAAGCTGGTGGGAGGACGGACACCACCTGAGAACACCCAGAAAGAACTGAAGACATGAAGAGACGAGGAAAACAGAGGGAGGGAGGACAGAGAGACAGACGGGGGGATAGAGGGAGAGCGGAGGGACAGACGGAGGCTGAACCAGGAGACACAGGAGAAGGAGGACATGTCTGACAGGAAGCTGAGACGTCCTCAGAGCGTCCACTGTCCCTCTTGAAGTCCAGACATCAGTCCTCAGACTGAAACTCACTTCAATGTTTTTATTTGATGATCAAATGGTTTTCATCTGGATATTTAATGAGCTGCAGTTCATCTGATGTCCAGCAGAGGGACTGGTGAACAGACCGACCACACACACACAACAGACACAACAGACACGCAACAGACACAACAGACACGCAACAGACACAACAGACACGCAACAGACACAACAGACTCAACACAGACACACAACAGACACACACACACACACACACACACACACACACACACACACACACACACACAACAGACACGCAACAGACACAACAGACTCAACACAGACACACAACAGACACACACACACACACACACAACAGACACACAACAAAGAGACACAACACAGACACACACAACACAGACAGACACAACAGACACAATACAGACACACAACACAGTCTGAGCTTTTATTCTGAAGGTCTCATTCTTTTTTATATGAATAAAGTTTATTTTGAAGAGATTTAAATGAGTTTTATTTTTTATTTTTTACACGAACGGTTTGTTTATTAATAATCAGGTGACACATCTTTGAATAAACATTTCCTTCAACATTGTTTTTGTTCATTTTGCTGGTGTTGACAGTTTTTATTCCTGTTTTACTGTTTGTCCAAAACATTTTTATTGACTTTTATGAATTATAGTTTTTCTGAGAGAAACGTTCAGGAAGTCTGATGATTTTACGGATTTTATTCTCAAAGGCCAAAAGATGATACGTTTTTTTTATATTTCTATATTTGAACTTGAGGCAGAAATAATTTTAGTTTCTTCATCGTCTCATTATTTGTTCCAAACTATCGAATGTTTCTGATTTAAAAACTCAACTTTAATAAAACAGATTTATTGTCTGTCTCACGTGGAAATGTTTAAACATCAGTGATCAGCGACAGTAAGTAGCCACTGTCATGGTCACGACCTGTGATCACTTCCTGTTTTATTTTGAAGTCCTCCCGCTTTATTTCCCAGACACCGATTTGTGTTTATATTTTTTTTGTTCTGCTTCCTGTTTACTTGTTGTTTTTCAGACTGTTTGTGTTTGTTAAAGTCACTTTTCTTGTCTTTCAGCCTCCTCTGTCCACCAGGTGTCGCTGTGAGGTGAAACACCTGTTCAGGTGGTTTCCCTCCAGAAATAAGAGCAGCGTGTTTTTAAAGGCAAGCAGAGTTTTTGTTTCATATTTTATATTCAGAAGTTTTCCTGAACATCTTCATGTAACTTTAGACAAACAAACAAAGTTTAAAAAGCTTCAAATAAACATGAAAAACCTTAAAAACCTGCTGCTGAATGGTTTGTTTACTTTCTATTCAATAAACTGCGTCTGATTATTGTTATAATAACAATAATAATAATGATTAATTATGAATATAATGTTCCATTAAACATACGCTGAAATCATTTTAGGATATTTTTTACTGTCAAACAGTTGAAGTGTCTTTTATTGTGAAAGGTCGTGATGATGTAATTTTAAATGAAATAAAAAAAACATGTTAATATATTGTTAGGATAAGAAAGACATGAGCATTATTGTTCCATGTTTCTGACATATGTTAACATGATGGAATAATGTTAAATATTTAGAATAAACAACTTTATAATTCTGGTTCCAGACTTTATTGTAACATGTTGACATAAAACATACATGAAACATACATGAAACACATTACTGACTATTTTATAAATAATATCATAAATGTTTGGATAGAAACAAGCAGAAATAAAACAGATCAAAAGTCTTTTTCTCTGATTTGTTTTGTTTTTGTTTTCTGGTTCAGACAGAAACAATCTGCTGACTCGTCAAAAACATGTCGCTCATCGGTATTATTTTGAAACTCAGGTGCATCATGTGTTTATATAAATAACCGCGGTCACAAACAGGAAGCAGGATTTCAGAGTAAAGGTCTGTTTCATCATCAGACCGTCTGAAGTCAGAGGAAGTGAGACCAACCTCCGACCTCTCTGATCCCGTTAATGTTCTCCCTGGTCTGTGATTGGTCGATCAGTCACTCTCCAGGATTTCATAATAAAAATAATTTATGATTTATTAGAGCATATTTTAGCTTGAAATTATCATGTTGTTTGATGATTTAATATTAAATATATAAATATTTGATCTCTGACTGATGTAATTAAAACATGAGGATCGATAACATTCATTAAATGTCAGATTCAGTTTTTAATTATTCTTTAATAACTTCCAGATTTCAGTTGTAATTTTATTTCAACTTTTTGTGTTTAATTTGAATGTTTCAGAGGTTGTTGTTTAGATGTTCATAGTGAACCTTCAGGAGTCATGAAGAAGACAGAGAACAGAGTGCTGGCGCCCCCTGTTGGCTGTGAGAACATCACATGTTCCTCATTCTGATACAGATTGCAGACGCAGCGTGCTCCCAGCAGGGGGCGCTGATTTGTTACAGACAAACAGGAGGTGGAAACACGTGTCGGTTTCATTGTTGCTTTTATTTGATTTTTTTGAATGACAATATTTGATTTCTCATAAAAACCGGTGGTCAGTGTGTTCGAGTTTTAATGTGTTTCAACTTGAAAAGTAACAAATCAATTAAACATCCTGCAAACACCTGAATCCTCCTAGGACCCGCTAAGAGTGTGTGTGTGTGTGTGTGTGTGTGTGTGTGTGTGTGTGTGTGTGTGTGTGTGTGTGTGTGTGTGTGTGTGTGTGTGTATGTGTCTGTGTGTGTTTAATGTGTGTGTGTGTGTGTGTCTGCGTGTGTGTGTGTGTGTGTATGTGTGTTTAATGTGTGTGTGTGTGTGTTTAATGTGTGTTTAATGTGTGTGTGTGTTTAATGTGTGTGTGTGTGTGTGTGTGTGTGTGTGTGTGTGTGTGTGTGTCTGTGTGTGTGTGTGTGTGTGTGTATGTGTGTTTAATGTGTGTGTGTGTGTGTGTGTTTAATGTGTGTGTGTGTGTGTGCGTGTGTGTGTGTGTGTGTGTATGTGTGTTTAATGTGTGTGTGTGTGTGTTTAATGTGTGTGTGTGTGTGTGTGTGTGTGTGTGTGTGTGTGTGTGTGTGTGTGTGTGTGTGTGTGTGTGTGTGTGTGTGTGTGTGTGTGTGTGTGTGTGTGTGTGTGTGTGTGTGTGTGTGTGTGTGTGTGTGTGTGTGTGTGTGTGTGTGTGTGTGTGTGTGTGTATGTGTGTTTAATGTGTGTGTGTGTGTGTGTGTGTGTGTGTGTGTGTGTGTGTGTGTGTGTGTGTGTGTGTGTGTGTATATGTGTATGTGTTACATCTGCAGGTCTTTGGGGTTGACCACCCGGCCGATGAACAGCAGCGCCCCCGAGGCCTCGTCCCGGATCAGGAACAGGAAGGGGCGGTCCACGCGGTACGTCAGGTGACTCGGTGTCGAGGCAGCGCTCGCGTACTGGTTCCCCTCCGGCGCCGTCTCCATGACGACCTTGTGATGGAGGCTGCTGAGCTTGGCGGGCTGAGCCGAGATCTTCTCCAGGTCGGGGTTGTCGAGCCAATCAGAGAGACCTGAAGAGGAGGAAGAGGAGGAGGAGCATGATGAAGATGAAGATGAAGGAGTGAGGATGAAGATGAGGATGATGACCTCACCGAGGTCGTGCAGCAGCGGCAGCAGGTTGGTGGAGAAGCTGATTCTGAGCGCGGGCAGAGCGAGAGACACCCGGACAGGAAGCAGCGTCATGGACAGGTCCTGCACGAACTCGGCCGTCAGACTGTCCTCCAGCAGAGACATATTGGTCGTCACGGCGTCGGGCACGAACACGAACATGCTGACGTCGTCCTGCATCTGGATCTGAGCGATCTGCAGGACGAGGGCGGAGTCTAGAACCGTCTCAGAGACGCGTCTCAAACATGTCAAAGAAAAGAGACGCTCACCGTGCAGCTCAGATCGGAGTCCACTCCCATCTTCACGGGGTAGTTGTCCTGTTGCATCATGGGAACACGGACGGGCGCCCCGCTGTCCACCTGGAAGTTCTCCAAAGCGCCGCTCTGCCCGAAGCGGGTCGTCCACTTTCCTGATCACAGACAGAACACGGAGCGAGACGAGCCTGTAGTTCACCTGACGACCACCAGAGGGCAGCGAGGCGGCGACATTAACGTGTTTAGTCATTTTACAAAAGTCACGGAAGTTGCTAACGTTTCATAAAAAATCCACGATGACGCGAACATCGGTCGTCGGGGCGACGGTCATGTGTACGTAGACTTTATCGTTCTTCTTTCGTAAAAAAAAAAAAAACAGACTTTTAATCACCACAAAATTTAGGAAAGTAAAACAAAACAACAAAAGATTTTTAACCAAATTTAAAAATCATTCGAATGTTTTTTCAACCAGCAGGGGGCAGCGTTCAACTTTTAGATCTACCTTTAAAGTAGGCAGCGGTTACTGGGTTCACGCCAACGATTCGGGGGAGGGGCTTGGCCAAGAAGCGCTGCACCTTCCCACCCGTCTGCTGCGACACCCAATCGTTGATTTCCTTCACGTCTTTGGCTCCGCCCAGCAGCACCTTGGGACGGACTCCGTACTGCTGCTCCACCAGGCCAAAGAAGTCCTGCTTCAGACGCAGTCCTGAGAGGAAGAGACGGATCAGAGACGGCGGACGAGACGGAGGACGACTGGGTGGAAGACTGTCGTCACGGAGACCAGTACTCACGGCGGGCCAGGTAGACCCGGGCGGCGCAGCTCAGTCCTTTCCCCCCCGCCCCGACCGACGCCAGCAGGTCTCGCAGCGTGTTGTGGAGCTGCAGGTCCTGAAGGGTGTGGTAACGGAGAACCCGATGGAGCTGCTGCTGCACACGCTCAGAACCTCCTGCAGGAGACGGGTCAGAACCACACCAATGTGTGTGTGTTTAATGTGTGTGTGTTTAATGTGTGTGTGGTTCTGACCCATCTGTGTTTTGTGTGTGTGTGTTAATGTGTTTGTGTGTTTAATGTGTGTTTGTGTGTATGTGTTTAATGTGTGTGTGTATGTGTTTAATGTCTGTTTGTGTGTATGTGTGTGTTTGTGTGTTTAATGTGTGTTTGTGTGTGTGTGTTTAATGTGTTTTGTGTGTGTGTGTGTGTGTGTGTTTGTGTGTGTATGTATGTGTATCTAATGTGTTTGTGTGTGTGTGTGTTTGTATGTTTAACGTGTGTGTTTGTGTGTTTGTGTGTGTGTTTAATGTGTTTGTGTGTGTGTGTGTGTGTTTGTGTGTTTAATGTGTGTTTGTGTGTGTTTAATATGTTTGTGTGTTTGTGTGTGTTTGTGTGTTTAATGTGTGCGTGTTTGTTTGTATGTGTGTGTTTGTGTGTGTGTTTAATATGTGTTTGTGTGCGTGTGTGTGTGTGTGTGTGTTGTGTTTAATGTGTGTTTGCACGTGTGTGTGTGTGTGTGTTTAATGTGTGTGTGTTTGTTTGTATGTGTGTGTGTGTTCGTTTGTGTGTGTTTGTGTGTGTGCGTGTGTTTGTATGTGTGTGTGTGTTTGTGTGTGTATGTTTAATATGTGTGTGTGTGTGTGTGTGTGTGTGTGTGTGTGTGTGTGTGTGTGTGTGTGTGTGTGTGTGTGTGTGTGTGTGTGTGTGTGTGTGTGTGTGTGTGTGTGTGTGTGTATGTGTGTTCACCCATGGACAGCTGTGTCATCGCCGCGGAAACGCTAATGGGAGACAGGAAGATGTTGGTTGCAGCTTCTCGACTCGCCAAAGCTCGAAAAAGGTTGTAACCGAAGTCGGAGGTGGCGGCGGCCATCTTTGTAGCAGGAGTGGTGAAGAGCTCCACGTGTTCCTCCTCCACACCTGTCTCACCTGTCTCCTCACCTCCCATCTCCGACTGCAGAGGACAGAGATGGGTGAGACAGGTGAGTCAGGTGAGACAGGTGGGGACAGATGTAGACAGGTGAGTCAGGTGGAAACAGGTGAGACAGATGGAAACAGATGAGACAGGTAGAGACAGGTGGAAACAGGTGGAAACAGGTGAGACAGGTGAGACAGGTGGAAACAGGTGAGTCAGGTGAGACAGGTGGAAACAGGTGAGACAGATGGAAACAGATGAGACAGGTAGAGACAGGTGGAAACAGGTGAGACAGGTGAAAACAGGTGAGTCAGGTGAGACAGATGGAAACAGGTGAGACAGGTGAGTCAGGTGGAAACAGGTGAGACAGATGGAAACAGGTGAGACAGGTGGAGACAGGTGAGTCAGGTGAGACAGGTGGAAACAGGTAGAAAAAGGTGAGACAGGTGGAGACAGGTGAGTCAGGTGAGACAGGTGGAAACAGGTGAGACAGGTGGAAACAGGTGAGACAGGTGGAGACAGGTGAGTCAGGTAAGACAGGTGGAGACAGGTGAGACAGGTGGAGAAAGGTCAGACAGGTGTAGACAAGTGAGACAGGTGGAGACAGGTGGAAACAGGTGAGACAGGTGGAGACAGATGAGTCAGGTGAGACAGGTGGAGACAGGTGAGTCAGGTGAGACAGGTGGAAACAGGTGAGACAGGTGGAAACAGATGAGACAGGTGGAGACAGGTGGAAACAGGTGAGACAGGTGAGACAGGTGAGACAGGTGGAGACAGGTGAGACAAGTGAGACAGGTGGAGACAAGTGAGACAGGTGGATACAGGTAAGACAGGTGGAAACAGGTGAGACAGGTGAGACAGGTGAGGTTACCTGAGCCTGACAGAAGCTCATCGCGGCTCCAACCAGCAGCAGGAAGGTTGTTCTCTTCATCCTGAAACAGAAACACATGAAGAAGAAAGATGAGGTGTTTCCTGTCGGAGAACACATTCAGCTGGTTCTGATTCTGGTTCCTGCCGGTACCAGACCAGAACCTGAACCAGAACCACTGTCTGTTCTGGCTTTGCCGTTCTGAGGAACATTTCCTGTTTTTTTAATTTTATTTCAAGTTCATGTGACGGAGGTCATGTGATGAAGGATAAAGGCTGTGAGGAGGTTGGAGGCGTGGCAGTTTGTGTGTCAGTGTGTTATTATTCCTTTGCCACGTTTTTCTCGTCCCAGTTTGTGACGTTGCCCCCTACTGGACTCACTGATGTACTGCACACTGCTGATAGCAGCTGGCTGGTTCATAACAATCTGAACCGGTTCAGCTACATTTAAAACTTAATTTTCTCTATCAGGGAGATCCTGTACATCAAACCAAGCGCTCCTCATTTAAACTAAAGAAACTCAATAAAACTGAATCTGAACAAATATTAATGAAAAACAAACAACGTTCTGTGAAATGATCCAAAACTATTCAGACAAAAAGGTTCAGAGTTTCTGTTTGTTTATCAAAGTTAATGATGAAGATCAGCACCTCAACATGTTTGAGGAGGAGGAACTACACACACACACACACACACACACACACACACACACACACACACACACACACACACACACACACACACACACACACACACACACACAGTGTCCTCGACTGCTCGTTTCAGTCTTTACGTCTCAAACGAAGCTGCAGACAGAAAACTGAACTTTTAGTTTCAATGTTGGATTTATAACTAATTTAAAACTTCTGTTCACACAATCAGAAACAGAAGTTTCTTCATCTCACACTTCAAAAGATAAATCTGCAGCACAGAGACCTACAGAGTCCTACAGAGACCCACAGAGACCTACAGAGTCCCACAGAGACCTACAGAGTCCTACAGATACCCACAGAGTCCTACAGAGACCCACAGAGACCTACAGAGACCTACAGAGTCCTACAGAGACCTACAGAGTCCCACAGAGACCTACAGAGTCCCACAGAGACCTACAGAGACCTACAGAGTCCTACAGAGACCTACAGAGTCCCACAGAGACCTACAGAGTCCCACAGAGTCCCACAGAGACCTACAGAGTCCCACAGAGACCTTCACAAAGCAGCATTTTCCTGCACTAACTTCTGTTCTCATTAGCAGCTCCTTAAATCATTTCAGGGTTTTAAAGTAGAGTTAAAGTGACTGAAATGTTTTTGGTACCGAAGTTTCCATCAGAGCAGCGACCCCCTTTTCTCCTTCTAGAACCCTCTAGAAAGCCTCCAGAACCCTCAGAGTGGATGAGCTCCAGCTGACTGCGGTTTGTGGCGCAGAGTTCAGATGGAAAAAGTGACGGAGAGGAAAAGACAAGAGGAGAGATGAACCAGAACAAAAGTGAAATCATCACCAGGAAGCTCCGAGGGTTTAACTCTGAAATATAAAAGATGGAAACTGAGTTCTCTGCAGCCATCAAACATTTATTGTCGCTTCGTCTCTGAGTTTTTAGTTTAAATCTCCTCCTGAACTCCGACATCATTCACCTCCAAACTCAGAGAATAATTTTTACAAACTTCGTGCGTAAAAGCGCGAAATGTTCCCTCAAAGTTCAGAGAGCGGACTCACCTCTCAGCTCCAGACGGTCCACGTCGGCCAGTCTGTCTGTCTGTCTGTCTGTCGCTCAGAGGACTGCTCTTCCCGCTGACGCCCCCTGGCTCTGGGCCCTCGGCGGCGCGCCAGCGGAGAGCCGGGAGCGCGCACAGCTGCAGAGTCCAGATGGATGAAACTTTACAGAAACTGGATCCTTCAGTGTCGATTCAAAGACTGGAGTTCGTCGTCCAACAGAGACAAACTGGCTGAACATGAAGAGCTCTACGAATGTTCTTTAATAATCTTGTATCAGGCTTTCAGCTGATCTCAGTTAAACATGAAACGTTTATAAGAGACCATACAGATGTTTTAATAATTCATCTCTCAGGTGTTTTAATATTAAATGTACAGTGAGAGGAACCCTGCAGCTGTAACAGGTCCATCAACTGTTGCTCTCCAAACACTCTAGGGGGCACTGTGGAATATAGTAAAGCTTGTTTTTCCTGTCATGTGACTGCCTGAAAATGACCTTTAGCACGGTTCATAATACTTTTTTAGTTTATTGTTTTTCATGTTTGTATTTATTTGTATTTTCATCCCGTTCATTTTATTGTGAATTACAGCGCTTTTATTTTGAAAGTGTAAAGCGGGATGCTAACTTAGAATGAGGAACTAATGACACAGTGAAAAAAATATCTTAAACCTGACGGTTATTGTTCGTGTAGCAGCTGACAGATACGACAAGAGGTCAGTAAGTAATTCATTTAACGTTGTGAACGTTGTCGAGAAACATGAATACAAATTTTTATAGATTTTTTTTGTGGTTTTCAGTGAGAATGTTTAAGCTATCCCATAATACTTTGGTGTTTGGTAGTAAAAACTCATCAGGACAGTGGTTGAAGCCTTTTATCAAAAGTTTTTGTTTGAACATTCACAGACAGTCGCACCGGTGCCCCCTGGTGGTGAAAGTGTGCAGTCGTAGATAATGAGGCTCGTTGTCAGGAGAGAGTACGAAGTGAACTTTGAACTGTGAGTAGAAGTCATTTCTGACAAAGTGAACATTTTATAGTCGTTAGTTTAACTGTTATATTCTTTCTATAGTTGAAGAAGGTTTTCTCTGATTTAAAGGAGCCGTCCAGCAGTAACGATCTGTTTATCTGCTGACTCAGCATTACGTTGATGATTTTTTTATTGAGAGATCAGTTTGCTCTTCGTTCGAGGCTCAAAAAAGTCTTTAAGTCCAGAAGAATGAAACTGACTCATCGTTTCACTGGTTTCTGTTAAAGAGCTGTAATTTGGGGAGAATCTGTATTTTTCCAACCACATAAACTCTGCTGTTTTATTCTCCAGTCAAATCACAACAATAAAACTTTTTGACAGGGAAAACAAAAAAGACTCGTAATGCACAACTCGTTGGAAATAACATTTTTATCTTTTTTCTATGAAACATAAAGAAGAAATAAAGAAGAAATAAAGAAGAAATATAGAAGAAATAAAGAAGACATAAAGAACAAATAAAGAAGAAATATATAAGAAATAAAGAAGAAATAAAGAAGACATAAAGAAGAAATAAAGAAGAAATGTAGAAGAAATAAAGTGTTCATTGGTTGGATTTGAAAGTGCTGCCAGATAAAACGTTGCAGTCTTCAAGCTTTGCTAACCTCGGCTCTATTTAACCTCCGACTATCAGGCGGGTACTGAGTTGTCCGGGTCGGAGCAGCTCTCCTCTCTCTGGCTCGTCTTCTTCCCGTCGTCGCCCTCCAGTCCGTTTACGTTCTGGGACGGCTCCTTCTCACCAGCGGGGGCGCTGCAGGACTGTGTGCCGCCGCCCCCTGCTGGCGATGCGTCGCTGCCAAGCCCGTTGCCGTACTCTGTGTTCGTGTCTCTGAGAGTCTCCGGCTGGTCGCTCATGGTGCCGTTGGCGTGCGGCTCGTCCCTGAGCATTGGGTCGTTGTCGGGGGCGGGGTTCGTGACGACGCCCATGAAGAGGGGGGCCAAGGAGGCGTCGTCGACGAGAGCGAAGAGGAATGGCGAGTTGACAGAGAAGAGGGAGACGGAGCGCATGGAGGTGACCACGGTGGAGGCCGACGCCTCCACGCCGTCCTCGCTGAGCTCCACCGTGCTGGCGTGGCAGACACCCGACACCTTCAGGGGCTGATCCGAAATACCAGACAGGTCCGGACCCGAAAACAAAGAGCCGAGGCCTGAGGAAGAACCGGAGACGGAGGTCAGAACTGGAGTGAGTTCAGATGGTTTTCCAAGTGAACATGAGGAGCTGTTTTTCTAACTGTGTTTCTTCCCGGGTCATTGGACCTCTCACCCATGCCGGTCAGCGCCTCCTGGAGCTCTTGGCGGTACTGCAGCTTCACCTTGGGCAGGTTGACCTGCATGGTTTTCTCCTGAGGTAGTCGTCTGTAGAGGTCAGAGATGTTGAGCTTGGGCAGCACGGAGGACACGTTCCCTCGAGGCAGAACCACCAGGAAGCTGCTGTTTCCTTTGAAGGGGAAACTGGCGACCTGGACGAGACAAAACCAACAAGAACCGAGTCTGAACAGACGAACTGTGGGTCAAAGGGAACACGTTCAAAACCTGTCTTCCTTTGATCTCTACAAGATCAACCAGCTCAAACTGGTGGTCTCAGACTTAAAGTGACCAAGTTTTAATATTTGGACCTTTCTACAGATAAAATATGTCACCACGTTGTTTCATTGCTTTGAATTCTTTCATTTCTAGTCAACTGCACCATTGACCCTACGAAGAGACTTCCTGTCAGGACACCAGGACCAAACTGGACGTCTCCTGATCTATCTGTGGACATCAGGTTACCTGGACATCAGGTTACCTGTGGACGTCAGAGTTACCTGTGGACGTCAGGTTACCTGTGGACGTCAGAGTTACCTGTGGACGTCAGAGTTACCTGTGGACGTCAGGTTACCTGTGGACGTCAGGTTACCTGTGGACGTCAGAGTTACCTGTGGACGTCAGAGTTACCTGTGGACGTCAGAGTTACCTGTGGACGTCAGGTTACCTGTGGACGTCAGGTTACCTGTGGACGTCAGAGTTACCTGTGGACATCAGAGTTACCTGTAGACATCAGTTACCTGTAGACATCAGAGTTACCTGTGCCTCCAGCTCCGGGTCGTCCAGCAGCCGTAGAGGGTACTGAGCAGATTTCATCATGTCCACTGAAACCGAGTTCTGGTTGTCCAGGTAGAAAACTCCCTTAGAGGTCACCAGGGGGTCAAACCGAGTCTGCCATTCACCTGACGGAGCCAGCGGAGAGTTCAGGGAGTCGTCAGTCACTTGAAGTAAAAACCTTTTTAAACCCTTTGTTAAAACTCGGAACTGTCGTACTGAAGGACGACGTCACCTTTGAAGTACACGGCGTTCATGAGCACCAGCACTACGTCATGAGGAACGCTCTCCAGGAAGTTGGGGATGTGACCGTTGGTGACGTTCTCCACCCACTGGTTGACGTCCTCCACGGAGACCAGTGGGACAGGCCGGGACTGATACCTGAAGACATCACAAGGTGGAGGAGAGTCAGACGAGTTTGTCTCAACGCCAACGTAGAAACGTCTGAAGAGCTGAAGCACATTTCCGTTCTCTTAAACGTGATATCTCAAGAACGCCTCGAGGGAATTTCCTTAAACGTCGACTTGGACTCAAGGAGGGGCTGATTGGATTCTGGTGGTCAAAGGTTTAAGGTCAGGGCAACTCCAAGCTTACGGCCGTCTGAACTTGATATCTCAAGAATGCCACGAGGGAATTATGTGGATGTGTCTAAATACTACAATACCCATGAGCCTCGAATGCTGTTGCCATGGAGATGAAGCCAGTGAATCTGAACAATTCTGCTGCCTTTAAAACTGACCCAGAATTTATAAATGAGCTCATTCAAGCAGCAGGTAGAGATTTCAGCTTTCTTTTAGCTCTCATCACTGTTTGTGGCTAACGACAGAATTTAAGCTTCGTGATTGGACGTCTCTTTCTGAAATGCACCTTGGGAGCTGTAGTTTATGTATTCCCTACAACTTTTATTTAAAGAACCAGATATTTTGTAGCTCAGTTCTTTGTCATTTCGACCAATGAACTGGGAGAGTTTCATCCCATCGCCAGAAGTGTTCTGAGTCACCTCACGGTTTCTATGGAAAAACATAACCAGGTGCGTCTGACATGGCTCCTCCCACTTTGCCATGTGTTGCTGATACCTGGCCAGAGAGTCCTCGATGAACGACAGCTTCACTTCAAATCCTGAAAACAGAAAATATGAGATTGGATTCATGCCAACCTTCCCATCAGTTACCAGCAGGTCACCTGTCCTCATGTCTCACCTGTCCTCCTGTCTCACCTGGTCTCATGTCTCACCTGTCCTTCTGTCTCACCTGTCCTCGTGTCTCAGCTGTCCTGGTGTCTCACCTGTCCTGGTGTCTCACCTGTCCTCCTGTATCACCTGTCCTCATGTCTCACCTGTCCTCGTGTCTCAGCTGTCCTGGTGTCTCACCTGTCCTGGTGTCTCACCTGTTCTCGTGTCTCACCTTTCCTGATGTCTTACCTGTCCTCCTGTCTCACCTGTCCTTCTGTCTCACCTGTCCTGGTGTCTCACCTGTCCTCGTATCTCACCTGTCCTGGTGTCTCATCTGTCCTCCTGTCTCACCTGGTATCATGTCTCACCTGTCCTTCTGTCTCACCTGTCCTGGTGTCTCACCTGTCCTCATGTCTCACCTGTCCTGGTGTCTCAGCTGTCCTGATGTCTCACCTGTCCTCATGTCTCACCTGTCCTCATGTCTCACCTGGTCTCAGGTACATGCGAGCGGCCACCTGCAGTGATGTGCGTGTGAGGTGAGGCAGCAGCCCTCCCAGGATGTGGTGGTAACACGGCAGGTGGTCGGCGTGGAGACTCTGAAGCAGCAGCTGCTCCGTCCGGTTCCGAGCACCTGAGACAAAACGAGATCATGTGATGAAAGCGAAGGGTTCATCCTCTGAGAGCACGACTGGACCTCTTGAGGCCGGTTCTGTCCCGTGTTGCGGAGGATGTGTCAGCGTGTTCTGACCGACCTCCTACCGACCTAAGGAGAGCTGAGCGAGGGCGACGGCCAGGCTGAGAGGAGACAGGAGGACGTTGGGCTGCTCGGGACGGACAGGAAGCTTCTCCAGGATCTGTAAGCCGAGCCGCTCAATGGCGCCCCCTATCGCCCGGTGCTCCTCGGGGCTGAACCTTTCTCCACAGCCGGGAACCTTCGTGTCCGTCTCCTCTTCCTCGCCTCCAATGGCGGAGACATCGGGAGGTGCTGGAGTGGGCTTCTGCTGAGGACACACAGGACTCAGTCTCTGAAGACGCCGACATAAAGAAGGAACTGGGAGGTGGTTTAGAGGGAAGTTCGTCTTACGGTCGGTCCCGGGCAGCAGAGACAAAGCAGAAGAAGAAGAAGACACAGCTTCATTTCCAAACAACCAGCCTGGAAGACAAACAGACATCAACCAGGAAGGAGCGTTTAAAAATGGCGACCAGAACAGGAAGTGGATCAGTGAGGGCCTGAAAAAGACATTTAACTTCAGGAAGTCCAAATCTTAAAAGACTTCAAAATACCTGCATGAACACAGAATTATCTTCCCATGAGTAATACATCTGTTTAAACTCTGACCTGATGATCACCTGAACACAAACACGTCATGATGGCGCCAGATTTCCAAACGAAGAGTTTTCACGATAGTTTTCAGGAGCAGGAGGAAGAAATAACCTTCATAAGTACGTAGCATCTCTGACGCAAGGAATGAGGCTGAAAACCAAGATGGGCCAGCTGTGATCAGCTGCTTTCAAAACAGCTGCGATTCTGTGGCGGAAATCAGTGCACAGGCTCAGGAACACGTTAACCTGTGGAACTGATGTTGATCACTGTGCTGCATTCAGGAACACTCTGAACTGGTTGATCCTAGCATGTTAGCATGCTGTGTTAGCATTACTCTAACCTGAGTTTAAATGTTGAATAAGTCAGAGATCACTTCTGTGACTAAGAGTCGTCTTCAGGAACCAAAGAAGGTTTATTGTTTGTTTCCATCCAGGATTCATGAAGATATTTAAGTGTTTGGAAACAGAGCAACAGGACTGTTGATGGTTAACGTGACTTCTCGTGGCAGCGCTGCGTATCAACGGGTCGATCCGTCTCAGTGTTCAGATGTGTTTACCAGCAGACTAAAGGTTACTGTTCCTGTTTGTGGCCGTGCAGCGAAACGCTGAATACACACAACACACAAAACTCTGAACCACGTCAACCAGCTGAAATAAGACTTCACAGCTGCAGATCTCCGGAGTCACGTCCATCCCAGAGCAAATAAAACTCTGGATATGACTGCTGATGCCGAATATTCAGTGAGCGGCTGCAGATTTCCCTCCAGTCGACCTGTGAGACGTTTCGGTGAGCGAGAGGAGGTGGACTCACCGGGCCGAGTCGGAGCTGGAGACAGACGGCGGGAACCAATGGACTGAAGACGAGCTGAAGGAAAGACGAGTGAAGACGATGCGGCCGACCTTCCTCGGGCTGGACGGCGGAGTGGCTGAACTCGGCCGCTGCCCCCCGCTGGCGGCCGGTTAATCATCAACCTGCAGCTCCACACGGTTGAAAGATTCTCTGAGGAGTTCAGCGGCTGAAGTCTGAACGTTTCACTGTGAACAGAGATGATCACAATCAAAGGAAACTGATTCATTCAATGGAACGTCAGAGACTGTGATGCTCGTTTTATTTTGAAAAGTTTCACATTAAACACATTAAAATAAAGTCTCTTAAACATGGCATTAAAAATCAAACGTATTATTTAACATTCATTGTGTTTCGTATGACTTAAGATTAATAAGTCTGAAAACGAAGTTTAAATAATTCATTCAAATAATAAATAAACTGCATCTGCTCATATCATATTGTAACTTAACTTAACTCAACTCAATTTAACTTAACTTAACTCAACTTAACTTAACACTTACCTAAGTTGTTGAAGAGTTTGAAGAGTTTGAAGTGTTTGAAGAGTTTGAAGAGTTTGAAATGTTTGAAGAGTTTGAAGAGTTTGAAATGTTTGAAGAGTTTGAAGAGTTTGAAGTGTTTGAAGAGTTTGAAATGTTTGAAGAGTTTGAAGTGTTTGAAGAGTTTGAAGAGTTTAAAGTGTTTGAAGTGTTTGAAGAATTTGTAGTGTTTTAAGTGTTTGAAATGTTTGAAGAGTTTGAAAAGTTTGAAGTGTTTGAAGAGTTTGAAGAGTTTGTAGACTTTAAAGTGTTTGAAGAGTTAAAAGTGTTTGAAGTGTTTGAAGAATTTGTAGAGTTTAAAGTGTTTGTAGAGTTTGAAGAGTTTGAAGTGTTTGTAGAGTTTGAAGAGTTTGTAGACTTTAAAGTGTTTGAAGAGTTTGAAGGGTTAAAAGTGTTTGAAGTGTTTGAAGAATTTGTAGTGTTTGAAGAGTTTGTAGAGTTTAAAGTGTTTGTAGAGTTTGAAGAGTTTGAAGAGTTTGAAGAGTTTAAAGTGTTTGAAGTGTTTGAAGAATTTGTAGTGTTTAAAGTGTTTGAAGTGTTTGAAGTGTTTGAAGAGTTTGAAAAGTTTGAAAAGTTTGAAGTGTTTGAAGAGTTTGAAGAGTTTGTAGACTTTAAAGTGTTTGAAGAGTTTGAAGAGTTAAAAATGTTTGAAGTGTTTGAAGAATTTGTAGAGTTTAAAGTGTTTGTAGAGTTTGAAGAGTTTGAAATGTTTGAAGTGTTTGAAGAGTTTGTAGAGTGTAAAGAGTTTAAAGAGTTTGAAGAGTTTGAAGTGTTTGAAGAGTTTGAAGAGTTTAAAGTGTTTGAAGAGTTTGAAGGGTTAAAAGTGTTTGAAGTGTTTGAAGAATTTGTAGTGTTTGAAGAGTTTGTAGAGTTTAAAGTGTTTGTAGAGTTTGAAGAGTTTGACCCGACCCGTCCTCCATGCTGCTGCCTCTGTGGTGCTGTCGTCCAGCAGACTGAGTGGGCGAGTGTTTGTCGGGTTGTGACCTCGGCTCAACGCCCCCTCACTGCTGCTCTGGAACAAACAGGGTTCTTCCTCCTGATGTCTGTGAATCACTGCGACATCAAAACACACACCGGAAGTACTGAACACTGTTTATTATGGAGGCTGATTTCAGAATAAATTTCTTCCTCTGGTTGGAAAGTCTTCGTCCAGCTGATGATGATGATGATGGTAAGTACTTGTGTAGTTTTGTCACCTTTTGGTCTCAAAGCTCTTTAACACGTTTTTCCATTCACACACTAATGAGACAGATCACCATACAAGGTGCTGCCATCAGGAGAACATTCACACACCGATGGTACACCATCAGGAGAACATTCACACACCGATGGTTCGCCATCAGGAGAACATTCACACACCGATGGTACACCATCAGGAGAACATTCACACACCGATGGTTCGCCATCAGGAGAACATTCACACACCGATGGTACACCATCAGGAGAACATTCACACACCGATGGTTCGCCATCAGGAGAACATTCACACACCGATGGTACACCATCAGGAGAACATTCACACACCGATGGTTCGCCATCAGGAGAACATTCACACACCGATGGTTCACCATCAGGAGAACATTCACACACCGATGGTTCACCACCAGGAGAACATTCACACACCGATGGTTCACCATCAGGAGAACATTCACACACCGATGGTACACCACCAGGAGAACATTCACACACCGATGGTTCACCATCAGGAGAACATTCACACACCGATGGTTCACCATCAGGAGAACATTCACACACCGATGGTTCAACATCAGGAGAACATTCACACACCGATGGTTCACCACCAGGAGAACATTCACACACCGATGGTTCAACATCAGGAGAACATTCACACACCGATGGTTCACCATCAGGAGCAACTTAGGGTTCAGTATCTTGCTCAAGGACACTTAGGCATGTGGACAGGAGGAGCTGGGGATTGAACCACCAACCTTCTGATTAGTGTTCAACCTACTCTACCGTCTGAGTCACAGCCTCCCATGATGATGATGATGATGATGATGATGGTGATGGTGATGATGATGATGTGATGGTGATGATGGTGATGATGGTGGTGATGATGATGATGATGGTGATGATGGTGGTGGTGATAATGATGATGGTGATGGTGGTGATGATGATGATGATGATGATGATGATGATGGTGGTGGTGATGATGATGATGATGGTGGTGGTGATGATGATGATGATGATGATGAGTTTGTCAGATCTCATGTTCAAGCTGTAATAGGTATCACATTAAAGCGTGAAATAGACACGCATGACCGCTACAGTGAGATCATCACGCTGTGGCGTTTCAATGTGTGAAAGTTATGTTTTCGTGACATTTACACAATGAAGGGAATTTTAATCTATCAAACAACTAAATAATCAATAAATGAATGTTTCAGCTTTAAAACATAAAAAATATTACAAATAAGGGGGAGTCAGAACGTTTTAATTGCAATTTAATGTAGATTTAAATTAATTTAATCTGACTGATCAAAAACTTGATTCATAATGTTAAAGTCTTTTATGTTGGATTAAAAACTGATGGATGTTTTTATTTTTTAAACTGGTTCAGTTGAATTTATGATTTGTTGTTTATTTATTACAGTGGATCATAAATGCTTCAGGAGCAGTTCCATATGTTACCACAGGGGGGCAGCAGTGGATAACACTGTGTGTGTGTGTGTGTGTGTGTGTGTGTGTGTGTGTGTGTGTGTGTGTGTGTGTGTGTGTGTGTGTGTGTGTGTGTGTGTGTGTGTGTGTGTGTGTGTGTGTTGTTGACATTTTTCTGAAGAACCTTTTCTCTGTTTTGTTGGCTTGAATCAGTTTTTAAATGTGAAATAAATCATATTTAGCGCTAGTGGCAGCCTGCTGCAGCATCTCCCCCCTGAGACCCCCCCTGAGAGCCCCCCTGAGAGCCCCCCTGAGAGCCCCCCTGAGAGCCCCCCTGAGAGCCCCCCTGCTGTAGCGAAGAAATTTCCCTTCGGGGATTAATAAAGTGTATAAATCAAACAAAAATATTTTCTTATTAGTGATGAAGTTCATTAGTTCACTTTTGAATTCTTCTGTCAGAGAAAAACAACGTAGGAAATATTAAAGTCCTCAAACTGCCTGGATGTAAACATCACAAACAAACAAACGAACAAACAAACAAGCAACTTTCAACGATGCAGTTTAATTTGATTTATTCTGCTCCCAATAAAGTCACACGATGACAATGAATGGTTTATTTCTCAAATTTAAAGATCAAATGTTTGTGAATGAAATGAACTTTTTTATTAACTTCAGTGTTAAAAAACATTTCAGTGATTTTATTAGTTTGACTCAAACACAACAACATTAAATATTCTCAGTGTCTCTGAATCAGCTGAGTCTGTAGTTCCTCCTGCAGCAGCGCCACCATGTGTTTGGTTGAAGAACTGCAGGAGAACCGAGCCGTCTGGCCACCAGGGGGCGCTGCACTCAAACAGAACCTCGTTCTTTTTGCATTTCCAACAAGAGACGTTCAAATAAAAACAGCTGATTTTACAGCAGCTAACGTTAGATGCTAACCCGTTCTACCGGTTTCTATAAGTGTGAGCATCAACAGCAGTTTTGAAATCATATAAACTGAGTTAAAGTTGATTTTTTTTACGAAGTGATAATAGAATCTGCTTCACTGCCCTTAGCTTAGCTAGATGAGGCTAAGCTACCTGAAGCTAAGCTAGATGAAGCTAAGCTACATGAGGCTAAGCTACATGAAGCTAAGCTCCCTGAAGCTAAGCTACATGAGGCTAAGCTAGTACACGATAAGCCTGTTTTGGAGAGTTCAAACTCTCGTCTCTGTTTTGCTCATATAAACTGTGAAGGAGCAGCAGAGCCCTAAAAAGCTTCAGAGTTTACGAGCCACCGCGTCAATAAACTTTCCATAAAGTGGAGTTTTACAGCTTCAGCCTGTTAATGTTTCACCTGAGAACAGGTGACAGAAGGAAACACAAAGATGAACGTTTCACACGTCGTCTCGTTTTAAACACAAATTATTTTAAATAAAACAGACGTGACCACAGAAAACTCACCTGTTCTCATCTGATCCCACATTATCTATATATATACTATATATAGTATATAGTATAGTATATATACTATATACTATACTATATATATATATATATATATATCATAATATAATACTATACTATATACTATATATATATATATATATATCATAATATAATAATATATGATATATATATATATATATACTATATATATATATATATATATCATAATATAATAATATATGATATATATATAATATATATATATATATATATATAGTATATACTATATATAGTATATACTATATATATATAGTATAGTATATATACTATAGTATATACTATATATATATATATCATAATATAATAATATATGATATATATATGATATATATATATGCTATATATATATATATCATATATATGATGATATATATATATATATGATATATATATTATATATATATATATATATCTGATATATATATCATATATAATATAAACTGATCTGACTCAAATATTTCAACTGTTTCTGATGATATTATAACCGTTGAGATATTCTCTTTTATTTTAATTAAATTTAAACAAACGTGTTTTCAGTGTTTTTATTATAAACATATTAATTGAGACTGATCTGAGCGACAGATGATTGACAGGCCTGATGAGTGAGCGATCATTAACCTGTTACACCGTCTGACCGTCTGCAGCTCTCAAACAGTAATCACACATCAACGTTCTTTCAACTTCATGAATTCATTTTAATAATATTGATATTGAAGAATTGTTTCAGCTGTTTGTGAGTTCAGTTAGGACTCATTTTGATTTCAGTTTTCTGCTCAGAGCTTCATTATTAATTTGCAGATTAGAAACAAACATGTTTGATTAAAAACCAAAATTTTTAAATATGTAAAAAAACACCTGTTTTATAAAAACTAACAAATAAATTGCATGATCTTTATAATTTGCATTTCATGTTTTAAAATGGTTTAGCTGACCAGTTTTGTAATTGTGACTAATGTTTGTTACATATTACATTTTTATTGCTTTTATAATTAATTATAATTACAATGAATGTAAACAGTATTTATTAAGCACAAACTGTCGGACATAAAAAGTTATAATTGATTTTGAATTTTACATTTTCTTTTCAGAATTTTTTACGCAGTAAATACATATTCTCTTCTTTCAGTTTTAAAACCTCTGAGACTCTGTTATGAATCATTAATATAAACCTGCATTTTTCACTCTAAAATATTTACACAAACATAAATAATATCAATTTATTAAAGGAATAATATTTTATTATCAATTTATTTTTGTTATGAATTCATATGATTCATATAAATTTATTGGGTAAAATCTCACTTTATGGCCGGAAATCTTAAATTACATTAAAACTTTGTCATATTATTGGAACACAGCAGAGTTCAATTTAAAGTTTGATTCGTTGGATTTAAAAACTGACGTAAAATAAATCAGAATTTAATACTGAAAACTACAATAATAAAAGTAGAAAAAAACGTGAAAATAATCTATGAATATTTACGTTTATTTTTACAGTTAAAATCTGTGATTAGATTTTAATACTGAAAATAAATCATATTTTACAAAGTTGTTCTCATCAATGTTAAAATAAACTTTGTTTAAAACAGTTTCAACTGAAAAATGTTGATTAAAAAAAAATTCTGCTTCTAATGTTGAGAAACATTTCATATCACAGCATTTTATTTAATCTGATTTTACTTTATTTTATTCAAAGTTTGAAACTAAAAGCTAAATTTTATTTTAGAGAAAGAAAGTTTACTGATGGTTCAGATTGATTGACAGCTGATTGACAGCTGATTGATGGTTCAGCTTGATTGACAGCTGACTGGTGGATCAGGTTGATTGACAGCTGATTGATGGTTCAGGTTGATTGACAGCTGACTGATGGTTCAGGTTGATTGACAGCTGACTGATGGATCAGGTTGATTGACAGCTGGTTATCTAACGTCCACATAAGAAGCGTGAAACACTTTAAATGCAGAATTATGTGATTTTACGGCTGCAAACTAAACTAAAGACTCATCAGTGTAAAACAATAAATCTCCCATAAATCCATAAAGTGACGATTATTCCTCTTCAGGCAGCGGCGGAGGGACGAGAAGGCGACTGCTGCTGCTGGAGGGTTGTCGGGTCGAAGACCTGCAGCAGCACTCATGAGCAAGATGGGAATCAAACCTCACGTGTGAAACGATTCATGTTCATCACTATATTCAAGAATATTATTCATGTTTTAAACAGAAACATACACTTCCTGTTCATCTAACCGCTGCACTTCCAGTTGACCTTTCACAATAAAATCCTGTCACAGTTTTCCTTCCAGATTATAAAATAATTCACGCTAAGGATATTGTCATGATGTTGATAGAAGATTTAATAAGTTTAATAAGAAGATAATAATAATAATAATAATAATAATAATAATAATAAGTTCAGGCCACTTCTCTTTCTTTTACTTTCAGCTCCTAAAGAAGATTGACCTTCATCACCTTCATCATCTTCATCATCCTCATCATCTTCATCGTCTTCATCATCGTAAGTTTGTTTTCTGCTTTTTTGACACAATTGTATTTTATTGATCAGTTTTTCTCTTTAACTGAACATTTAAAACATTTAATTTTGTTTTATCTCATTTTAATTTTATAACGTTTTAATCTCTCATTTTAATGTGTGAAGCATCTTCATGCATAACATAAATTAACTTTTATCTCATTTTATGACTTCATTATCTACGTTTATTTTTCTTTTATGTCGTTCAATGAAAAAGAGACCAAAATATCCAACAATAATCTTTATTTTTAAAGTTAATTTTGTCTTTTACATCAAACATATTGAATATTCAAACAGACAACAATAAAACTGCTTCATTTTTAAATCGTTAATGTTTTAAAGGCAAGGACCAAAACAGATTATTACACATTATTATTATTATTATTATTATTATTATTATTATTAACATTACAGGTGTAAACATAAAAAATCTTGGGTGAAAATATAAAGTAACATCACAGTAATGAACCAGAAATAAAGTGATAAAGTTTCAGAGCAGGAAATTCAAACCTTTGTTTATTAATTTAGGTTCATTGTGTTCAAACTGTATTTGATCTCATTTTTAAATCTCAGTTAAAATAATTATTATCTTTATTTTAGTTTGAGAGCTGCTGAACAAATACACTTTTTTATTCTATTTATTTTTACTGAAAAACTATAAACTATAAAATACATTATCCAGTTGTTTCATATTTGTATCTCCTGTGAAATATTAAAAACATTAATTTATGACAAAATATGAAAAAGTCTTTTAACATTAAAATATACAACATCAAATAATCAATGCATAAAATCCATTTTATAATATGTTAAAACAAAATGTCCACCTGCTTATTAAAAATCAATGAGAGCATCATCAATATTAATTTATCATAATCTGATCATGTTACAGTTTAATTAAAGAATACATTCAAGCCTTTAATAACTTTAATAAGTCTATAATCACCTATAATATTATTGAAACTTGAATTTAAATGTTTTGTTTCCATTCAACAGACAATACAGCAGAAAATATGACAATATGAAAACAGGGATGTTGTTGAATTTCATCTTTATCTTTCGTTCTGAGGTTAATTTGATTTAAAATGTGTCATTTAAATTTAGTCTGAAGCAAAACAAAAGCAGCAGATCTGTGAGGAGTTTACATTATTTAAGAAACTCGGTTTATGAATTAATTCGTTAAATATTACAGGTCGAATCTGTTATTTACTATAAAAGTTTGCTGTTGCAGAAAAATTCAGTTTTTTAAGTTTTATTTTTATTTTATTTTGTTGGTTCTTCCTGTGTTCTGGTGCAAAAGAACAACAATTATTATTATCATCAATATTATTATTATTATTATTATTGTAGATTTATTAGTGTTAGACAGGTTTGAATTGGTAAATGAATAATCTGCCGTCTCTTCCTCATTTGTAGCTTCACTTCGTGTGTGTGTGTGTGTGTGTGTGTGTGTGTGTGTGTGTGTGTGTGTGTGTGTGTGTGTGTGTGTGTGTGTGTGTGTGTGTGTGTGTGTGCGTGCGTGTGTGTGTGTGTGTGTGTGTGTGTGTGTGTGTGTGTGTGTGTGTGTGTGTGCGCGTGTGTATGTGGGGGCTTCGTGGGAGGGGGGGGTTCAGACTCCAATTTTTTGGTTTGATATAGGGCGTAAAAAAGCTTTCTAAAATAATGAAGTAACATGAGGAGGAAGATGAGGAAGAGGAAGAAGAAGAGGAGAATGAAGAAGAAGAAGAGGAGGAAGAAGAAGGGGATGAAGAAGAGGAGGAGGAGGAGGAAGATAAGGGTCATAAAGTGCTCCATGTGACCGGGGCGGTTCTAACGGCTGATGGAGCAGCAGCAGCAGAAGAAGAAGAAGAAGAGAGGAGGAGGAGGAGGAGCAGGTGGAGGTGTGACAGCAGAAGAGGAGCAGGTGGAGGTGTGACAGGTAGCAGCAGGAGGAGCGCGTGCCAGAGGCTCAGTGACGTGCAGCAGGCTGGATCCGCAGTATGCAGAGGGAGTCCCCTCACCTGGAAAGATGTACTACCTGCAGCTGGACAAGGAGCCCTCCATGTACCAGAGCCCGGTGACCCGCCACCCGGGGCTCGGCCAGAGCTTCCCGGTGCCCGCCCCGCCGCAGTACTCCGACTTCGGCTACCACCACCACCACCACCACCACCCGGGCATCAGCAACGAGCCGAACCCAGGACAGCAGCCCGGACCGGGACCCGGCGGCTGGAGCCCGGCCTACCCGCCTCCTCCTCCCCGGGACGACTGGTCGTCTCACCACTACGCGGCGGCGGCGGCGGCAGCGGCGGCCGGCGGGCCTCCCGCGGCCTCCTCGGTGCCCGGAGCGGTCGGTCCCGCCCTCAGCTTCAGCCCGCCGGACTTCAGCGGCCAGCCGTCTGCGCTGCTCCCCGCCGCTCTCAACGCCTCCGTGGGACCGCTGTCCCCGGGATCCCCGCGGAGGAGGAACCCGTACGACTGGATCCGGACCTCCGCCCCGCTCAACAACCCAAGTAAGACCCAGAAAGACCCGGTTAGACCCAATAAGACCCGGTTATACCCAATAAGACACAATAAGACCCAATAAGACCCAGTTAGACTCTACAAGACCCAATAAGACCCAGTTAGACCCAATAAGACCCGGTTAGACCCCATAAGACCCAATAAGACCCAATAAGACCCGGTTAGACCCAATAAGACCCGGTTAGACCCTATAAGACCCAATAAGACCTGGGGCACAGGGCTGCTGCTGCTCATGCATTTACCATCATTCACTATCATTTATTTATTCTGTCTCATCTGACAGGAAGTTAATAATGTTCCTCTTATTTATTTGTTGTTATTATTATTATTATTAATATTATTATTACTGTTTTCTTCATCTTAATAATTTTCTTCTAATATTTTTTTCCACTAATTTTTCTATCTCTTAAAATGATTATCTTGAACACGGTGTCATGTTTGTTTGACCTCCAGCAGCCGTTCAACAGTTTCATATTTTAAAAATGTATAATCAGAACAGTCAGATTCTGAACTTTTATTTCAGATATAATTAATTAAACCATCTACAGTCGATAAAGTGATTCTCTGTATGTGAATCAAATCAAATCAAAACAAAGCTACAGTCAACAATAATAATAATCAGGATGTTTAATAAAGAGGTTCTGAAGACATTCAGATAAAAACAAACACTTCAGGAATATTAAGAAGAAAAAAAGGACAAAAATGAGGAAAGAAAACTGAATTTAAATGGTTTTAATCTGAAAATTTAAACCTGAATTTATTTGATCACATAATAATTTCATTTTTATTTATTGTTTGTTGGGTTTACTTCCTGTTTTTGTCTGATCTGATCTGACGTGAAGTTACAGATTTTTTTTGGACGTGTTTATGATTTCAGGGGATTTAATTCAGTTAATATTAAATGTAGAAGCAGTTTGAAGCATGTGGATGTTGACGTGTTCCCGCTGGGTCTCAGGTCAGATGTGTGAAGCCGGTTTGAAGGTGTTGTGATGTAAATGTGCTGCCGGTCGTGACTCCGGGTGTCTCGGCTCCTTTTGTCCTGCGCTGTCTCGGGCGGAGAAACAAGAGCCGACAACAAGTTCCTTCTTTGAAGTGTGAAGTTTGAAGTTTGACCTCCTTCTCAGGAGGAGCTGATGTCAGTCCGCCAGTCATTTAATCTTCAGTTTGACCTCCGCTGTGGAGGACGGCTCTTTAAACTCAGTAAAATAATTTTTCAGACCTGTTATTAAATGTGAGCTGCATTTTATTTCCTATATTTAAAGTTAGAGAAGTTCCTGGTTCCCAACCTGAGGGTATGGGCACCCCAAACGGTCACAGAAACACCTGAAGGGTCATGGATTTAAAGGTTTTGTGTAGTTTTTTTTTTTTTTTTTTAAAGAGGACATTTTAAACACATTCGGTCCTTAAAGTTTCATATTTCACACATTTCTACTTTTCAGTCTTGATGGTCCGTTAAAATATATTTTAAATAGTTTTCCATCTGCAGCTCTTTAACATCAGCCTGTGTGTGTCTGTCTCTTTAAGACGGGTGTCAGTGATCCTCTCCTCTGATTGGCTGACTCTGTTCTGACCAATCAGTTTTCTTCAGTCTCATGGACAGAACGGCCTCTCTGTGTTTTGGTCCACGTTAAAGGTCCGACAGAGGGTCGCGCTGATGGCAGACATGTGACATCATAGTTTGTGACATCACAAACCAATCCGTGTTTGACTCCTCGGTACACAACGTAAAGTTATTTCACGTGTTTCTGTGAAATCGACTTCTTAAAGTCACTTCAGACAAAGACGTCACTTTAAAGCCATTAACGTGATCACGTCGTCGCCACGGAGACGAGTTAACGAGCAGCAGACAGATCTGATCTGGGAATTGAACGCTTTGGTGGTACCGGACGCATTGGACTGAGAGAGGAAGACCAGTGAACTGCTCGCGATGAGGGAAACTTCACGGGATGATAACGGTTTCTGACCTACACGTAACTTCCTGTTCGGTCGAATTTGGATGATGAATATCTGGAGAACCGCAGTTTTGTGTTCGGTTGATCCGGAAACACGACGCTTCATATTTCATCTCTGTTTGTAAAAGTCTGAACAACTGAAGACAAAAGTTGAGAGTCAGAAGTAGAAACACATTAAACGGTTCATCTGAACTTCTCTGGTATCTTCTCTGATTCCTGTCTGTTTTCATGTCAACAAATAACGCCATCACAACGACGTCTGCTCCGACCCGTCATCGGCATTGACGAACTTCATACAAACCGCATTGTCTCCAGCATCTCTCCGACCTCCCCGACCTTTCTGACCTCTCTCCGACCTCCCCGACCTCTCTCCGACCTTTCTGACCTCTCCGACCTCCCCGACCTCTCCGACCTCTCTCCGACCTCCCCGACCTCTCCGAACTTTCTGACCTCTCTCCGACCTCTCTCCGACCTCCGTCTGACCTCTCCGACCTCCCCGACCTCTCTCTGACCTCCCCGACCTCTCTCTGACCTCTCCGACCTCCCTGACCTCTCCGATCTCTCAGACCTCTCTCTGACCTCACCGACTTCTCCCCGACATCTTTCCGACCTCTCCGACTTCTACACGACCTTTACGACTTCTCCCCGACCTCTCTGACCTCCCCGACCTCTCCGACTTCTCCCTGACCTCTCTGACCTCTCCGACTTCTCCCTGACCTCTCTGACCTCCCTGACCTCTCCGACCTCTCTGATCTCTCCAACCTCTCTCCGACCTCCCCGACCTCTCCGACCTCTCCGACCTCCCCGACCTCTCTCCGACCTCTGTCTGACCTCTCTCCGACCTCCCTGACCTGTCCGACCTTTCTGACCTCTCCGACCTCCCCGACCTCTCCGACCTTTCTGACCTCTCTCCGACCTCTCCGACCTCCGTCTGACCTCTCCGACCTCTCCGACCTCCCCGACCTCTCTCTGACCTCTCCGACCTCCCTGACCTCTCCGATCTCTCCGACCTCTCAGACCTCTCTCTGACCTCACCGACTTCTCCCCGACATCTTTCCGACCTCTCCGACCTCTCCGACTTCTACACGACCTTTACGACTTCTCCCCGACCTCTCTGACTTCCCCGACCTCTCCGACCTCCCTGACCTCTCCGACCTCTCTGATCTCTCCAACCTCTCTCCGACCTCCCCGACCTCTCCGACCTTTCTGACCTCTCTCCGACCTCTCCGACCTCCCCGACCTCTCTCCGACCTCTGTCTGACCTCTCTCCCCGACCTCTCCGACCTCTCCAACCTCCCTGACCTCTCCGACTTCTCCCCGACCTCTCCGACCTCTCTCTGACCTCCCCGACTTCTCCAACAGTTTCAGTTGAAGAAGTTTAATTTGAGTTAATTTGTTCCTGTTTCACATGACTTCGTTTTTATTGGATGTTAAAACTGTAAAATATTTCCATCATTTTGCTTTCAGTTGATTAATATCTTTGCTGATATTTGGTGTTTGGAGCTTCAGTTCTACTGTTGAAGAGTTGAAACTTTATTGATTAATGCTCATCATCAGTGTCTTCATCTGCTAACGGAGAATCAAACTGTTGGTTTTTACTTTCTGACAAATGAAGCAGAAGCCGGAATGAAGCATTTGAGTTTAGACAGACGGATGTTTGAAGAGACACGTCACTGGTACGCTGGTTCATTGAATCAGAGCTGAACTTTAACATGACGTCTTCCTGCTCATGCTCTGCTTTTACAGTTGGGTTATATACTTTTAGTTCTGTTGTAGGTGACTATCTTGAAAAACAAGGATTTCAAGAAGTTTTAGCCTAAATGCAAAGCATGCTGGGAAGTGTATGCAAATAAGATGAGAAAGAGGAAGAAGGTGTGGCGTTAAATGTTTTTTATATTTTACTGGACATTTGATCGGCTCATTTTCAGCATTAATCCATCGTGACTAATTAACCACGTCATTCTTTTAACCATCTAAACTATTATTGAACTAACTTGAACTTTTAGCTAACTGTTTATGACTTTTAGTTTATTATTAGCTCCCCGTTTCAAACATAAATTTTATTCATATAGACAACTCAGGAGTCTGAAACGTAATGAGTGTAAATAAATGCAGTGCAGTGAAAGTAGGTAGTATTTTGGAAATAACTCGTGAGTACGTTAGCTTAGCTTAGCTTAATTTAGCTTAGCTTACTGACAAAGGTTTCTATTTCTTTTATGAATCTTACGAACCAGACTTCATCTTTAAATGAGGCTGTTTTGATTTTTTTTTTTTTTTCTGTTTCCTTTCTATTGCAGATGGGAAGACACGAACCAAAGACAAGTACCGGGTGGTTTACACGGACCATCAGCGGCTGGAGCTGGAGAAGGAGTTCCACTACAGCAAGTACATCACCATCCGGAGGAAGGCGGAGCTCGCCACGGCGCTCAGCCTATCAGAGAGACAGGTATGTACCCGCCAAAATAAAGTGTCCTTATTGAGCAGGGCAGTTTAAAGTATTTTATTTATGTTCCGTTAATGATGAACTGACATCAGATCAACATTTCAATTATTTAAATCTTCCAAAGACTTTGAGTTTAAATGAAAGTCAGCGTTCTGTCTGCAAAGTATCAGCGCCACCTGCTGGTGACCTCAATGACGTCGTGAACACAAACGGGATTCATTTCATTCTCTTGACGTTCAGTGATTCTCACAGTATTTTTATAGACTAAATGTAAAAACACAAATGTTCCTTTACGAAGATGTTTTCGTGTCCTGAAGCCGTTGTCATGATGACCTGTTAACCCGTCTGTCCGGTCCAGGTGAAGATCTGGTTCCAGAACCGGCGGGCAAAAGAGCGAAAGATCAACAAGAAGAAGCTGCAGCAGCCGGCGTCTTCCACGACCACGCCCACCCCCCCGACCGGCAGCAGTGGCGGAGGGGGGGGGGGCCTTCATGGAAACGTCTGCAGCAGCGTCGCCATGGTGACGAGCAGCAGCGGCAGCAATGGGCTGGTGTCTCCTTCTTCTCTGGCTCTGAACATCAAAGAGGAGTTCTGAGGAGGAACCAGAAACTCTTCCTTTCGTCGCCGTGACGACGAACGGCGTCAAAGGAGCTGCATGTCTGACCGACCGGAACCGGTTCAGCCTGTCGGGTCGACATAAAGACTTCCTGAACACCTGAACATGTTAGAGACGGCTCTTCAAAACATAGAAACTCTATGTACATTAATGTCTGAAATATTACCCATGAGCCTCTGCTGCTCCTCAAGGAGGAAACTAGTGCAGAACTGGACTTCAAACAGTTGAACGAAACTCAGAACCAGAAGAAATGAATCTCCTCCAGTCCTCCTCTTAGTCCTCCCCCAGTCCTCCCCAGTCCTCCCCCAGTCTTCCTCCCAGGCCTCCTCCAGTCCTCCCAGTCCTCCTCCAGCCCTCCTCTCGTCCTTCTCCTTCTTCTTCTTTCTTCGGTTTCTGGGAAGAGATCGAACTGATCTGATGATGTTCGACTCGTCTTCATCAACACGTCTCGTTCTAAGATGTGTTTCACTCATCGAAGCTGAATCTTCCTGCAGATCATGTTAACATGACTCCGCCTCCTGGTTGGCATGTTAACGTGACTCCGCCTCCTGGTTGGCATGTTAACAGCAGGTCCGAAGTACAATCACCTTACATGTCTGTAAGTGAGCAGGTTACAGTCAGCGGATTCATCCAATGAAGCTCTCGGACCGGACCGCTCCGGTTCTGATCCGGTTCTGCTCCGGTTCTGATCCGGTTCTGCTCCGGTTCTAATCTGGTTCTGTTCCGGTTCTGATCCACCAACACTGAATGTCCTGTAAAGATTCTGATCGTCACACTTTATCACATGTACATTTTCAAATGTAATTTGTATTAAAAACAACAAAAGCTTTATTGTAAAACTGTCTGATGATCTTTTCACTTTAAAACAGAGTTTTATTTTATTGACCAACAGGAAGTCGAGCATTTGTTGACCAGCAGCGTATAAACACGGACGTGTTCACATGTTCAGTGTTAATGTGTTCAAATTCCTCCAGCTTATCAAATAATAACTCTGATTTACTTACAGTAAAAATAAGCTAGTTCACAGAAAAACACTACAAATAATTCATTTGTATTTATTATTAGAGGCGAATTAAAAACACACACACACAAAAACACAGACAAAAACACAAAAACACAGACAAAAACACAAAAACACGTATGTATTTGCTAACTGAAACACAAAAACACACACACAAAAACACTGGACAAATGTATTTGCTTATCTGCAGCAGTGTGTGTGTGTGTGTGTGTGTGTGTGTGTGTGTGTGTGTGTGTGTGTGTGTGTGTGTGTGTGTGTGTGTGTGTGTGTGTGTGTGTGTGTGTGTGTGTGTGTGTGTGTGTGTTGGACCTTTGTCCTCCAACAACAGTCCTATCGCCACACTGATAGAGACTATCAGCAGTGTGTGTGTGTGTGTGTGTGTGTGTGTGTGTGTGTGTGTGTGTGTGTGTGTGTGTGTGTGTGTGTGTGTGTGTGTGTGTGTGTGTGTGTGTGTGTGTGTGATTGACAGCCATCTTGAACTTGATGCTGTTTAAAACTTGTGGCGATGAAATAATTACAGTCTTCAGTTTTTAAATCTTCAGCAGAATTACAGAAATTTAAGTTATGATTTAGTGAAATTTCACCGACCTGAAGTCTGTTTTAAATATGAAATGAAAGAGGAGCGACGGTTGAGTCTTGAGGAACTTCGCACCAGAAGTGCTGCAGATGTTAAAGAACTGGAACGAAGTGAAGAACAGCTTCAGCTGCAATTCAAAGGAAGTTGTCAACCTGAAGGACTGAAGAACAGAAGAACTGAAGAACTGAAGGACTGAAGAACGTTTCATCAACATGAATGATGTCAGTGATGACTGTAAAACCAGAGATCCATCAGATAAACACATCTGGAATCTGAAACTTCCAATCTGAAAGAAACGTCCACACGTCGTTATCCGAGTGACGGGAAGCGGGTTCATCCCCGTTGTCAGTAGCAACTGCTGTGTTCATGTCTCATTTTTGGGTAAACAGAGGTTAATGAGAGCGTCGCTTCACCACCATAAACTTTATGAGGGTGACGTCGTAAAAAGGTTTCAGCACGGAGACGTAGACATGTTTGTAGAGGAGGCGTGACGACGCTGGGGACATCTGCACGGTGCATTCACTGTCTCCTGTTTTTAAGATGCATTCAGTGCCCCCTGTTTTTAAGATGCATTCAGTGCCCCGTTTTTAAGATGCATTCAGTGCCCCCTGTTTTTAAGATGCATTCACTGTCTCCTGTTTTTAAGATGCATTCACTGTCTCCTGTTTTTAAGATGCATTCACTGTCTCCTGTTTTTACGATGCATTCACTGTCTCCTGTTTTTACGATGCATTCACTGTCTCCTGTTTTTTTAGATGCATTCACTGTCTCCTGTTTTTAAGATGCATTCACTGTCTCCTGTTTTTAAGATCCATTCAGTGCCCCCTGTTTTTAAGATGCATTTAGTGCCCCCTGTTTTTAAGATGCATTCAGTGCCCCCTGTTTTTAAGATGCATTCACTGTCTCCTGTTTTTAAGATGCATTCACTGTCTCCTGTTTTTAAGATGCATTCACTGTCTCCTGTTTTTAAGATGCATTCACCGTCCGCAGGTTTCAGAAAAATGAAGTTTGACATAAAGTGAAGTGATCCTGTGATCAGATTTTTTTTAAATTTTCTGATCAGAGCTGATTGAAACACTTTGAGTTTCAATATTTCTACTTCGGTCCGTCTGACAGATTTAACGGAGACGTTGCCGTTGGAGACGAAGCCAAGCTGTGAAGTTCCTCAGAAAGATTCTTTAACAACACAAAGTTTCTCTCTGAAGTTCGGAGCTGTTTGAAGCTGATTTCTATGAAAATATGAAAAGTAAACTGTTTTTTTCCAGGTGAGCAGAGGTCATGTGACTTCCTGGATCACTGCTCCGTGTGATCTCTCAGGTTTTATGGCGACGCCTATCTGCTCTCTGGGAGCTGTTAATGAGGAACAACATCCTCGTCTCTTATCTCCGAGGTCAAATGTTCACCTGCAGGACGAAGATCTGTCGACACGGATCATCATCGCTCAACTTATGTAACCGTGAAGGAACTCGCGTTACTTTGAATCTCTTCTTACTAACATGTATTAGAACTTTTCCTTTTTATTCATGGACGTCGTCCTTCATCAGTTTGTTTGTAACACGATCAGTCGGTCGGAGCAGAAACTCGTCTGTCACCATCTGACGGCCGCCGGCCATTTCAGGACAAGTTTTAGCTCTCCCTTACAAAATGGCTGCCGGCGAAGAAGTCCCTGAAGGCAGCCAAAGAGTTAAACCAAAGAGTCCGAACAGTCGTCCTGAAGCGCGGCGCACAGACTTAATAATTAGAGCAAATAAAAGAAAAGACAACGAGGAGAGTAAATAACTCTCAGCGAGCTCCATAAACACTCTGATCGCTTGTTTATGAGCCGTTTTACCATCAACTCTCATTTACAGGAGACGAGCGGCGCTGAAGGACCTGAAGCTGCATAAACACAGCAGCTGTAAAGCAGATAATACCGACGACTACCGGAGTTCCCCGACTGACGACTTCAGGTTCCTTCAGACACTCAGAACAGGAAATCAGCACATTTCACTTTTAAAAGGAAAGAAATTCAAATAAAAAAATCATCTAAAATTAATGGAAATAATCTAAATACAGCAAATTCTTAATGAGGTCTTAAAAAAATTATGAATGTATTTTAAATAAACGTTTCATCTTGGATTGTAATTTAATTATAAAATACATTAATAGTATTTCCGTGACATGAAAACATAAAAAAATAAAAACAATATAAATGTTTACTTTTACTTTCAAAATAAGACTTCCTGTTGAGTGTAAAAGTGAAGCAGAGTTTATGAACAGTATCAGTCAGACACATTATTGTCTCCAATTACAGCTCATCACACAGTAAACAGGTGCAACCCCATTAACACACGCACACGCACACGCAGTCTTCCTTTATCAGCTGAACAATTCTAATCAGTGAAGTTGAATTATTGTGTCATCGACATGATGAACTTTCATTTGTTGATTTGCTGCCTTTAATGTTGGCGTCACACTTTTCTTATTTCAGTCTTTTTTCTGTTGTTTTACAAAATAATAAATAATAAATAAGTAAAACATGAACGTAACTGATTTTAACAACATCTTCATCATTTAGTATAAAAATAATAAATAAACAAAAGTAAATATGGAGAAATTCCTCCAAATAATATTCTGAATTAAACTAAAAAAAAACTGTAGTTTAAAATACCAGATTTGGTGGAAAAGTAGTTTGTTTTTCTTCCAGATTTTATTTTGTGTCTCTGAGACTTCAGGCTGATGATAATTCCCACAATGCAGTTCTGCTTTATTTGCTGAATTGTCAGCTGCTGTGGGAAAAAGGAAGAAGTTTGTGTGACAGGACAGCGTTCTGCTTTCCTCTCAACAACGTCAGAGGTCGTAAATTTCGTCTGAGGCAGTGAATCAACATTAAAACCTACATTTACAGTTTGTAATGTTTGTAAAGTCAACCAGGAAGTAAACCAGCAGCTGGAAGCAGCTTCGGGACGCACAACCTCGGCGCTGGTTGCGATGGTGTGTAGGTGGTTGCCAATGTGATGTAGGTGGTTGCCATGGTATTGTAGGTGGTTGCTATGGTGAGTAGTTGGTTGCTATGAGCGTGTAGGGGATTGCTACGGTGCTGTCGGTGGTTGCTATGAGGGTGTAGGTGGTTGCTATGGTGTGCAGGTGGTTGCTATGGTTCTGTAGGTGATTACTATGGTGTGTAGGTGGTTTCTATGAGGGTGTAGGTGGTTGCTATGGTGTATAGGTGGTTTCTATGAGGGTGTAGGTGGTTACTATGGTGTGTAGGTGGTTGCTATGGTGTGTAGGTGGTTTCTATGAGGGTGTAGGTGGTTGCCATGGTGTGTAGGTGGTTGCTATGGTTCTGTAGGTAGTTACTATGGTGTGTAAGTGGTTGCTATGGTTCTGTAGGTGGTTGCTATGGTGTGTAGGTGGTTGCTATGGTGTGTACCTACACACCTCATAGTGTGTACCTACACACCTCATAGCAACCAACTACACACCATAGTAACCACCTACACCCTCATAGAAACCACGTACAGCACCGTAGCACTGGTTGCCATGGTGTGTAGGTGGTTACTATGGTGTGTACGTGGTTTCTATGAGGGTGTAGGTGGTTTTTATGAGGGTGTAGGTGGTTGCCATGGTGTGTAGGTTGTTGCTATGGTTCTGTAGGTGGTTACTATGGTGTGTAGGTGGTTTCTATGAGGGTGTAGGTGGTTTCTATGGTGTGTAGGTGGTTGCTATGGTTCTGTAGGTGGTTACTATGGTGTGTAGGTGGTTGCTATGGTGTGTAGGTGGTTACTATGGTTTGTAGGTGGTTGCTATGGTGTGTAGGTGGTTTCTATGAGGGTGTAGGTCAGGGGTGGGCAAACTTTTTGGCTCAAGGGCTACATTGACTTTTAAAATTTGACAGACGGGCCGGGCCAGCACCGGATGCAGACATATCAAACATAAACATAAAAAAGGCATCACGGTGTTCATACCTGCATTCACTTTTAGTGGGAACAGTGTTGTTGATCACCTTCTCTGTCAGTGCATCGAAGTCTGGTGTTAGTTTTGTTGTGTTCTCAGAACAGATCTGAGGTGTTCATCACTCAACTGGGATCTGTGAGGTGCTTTGTTGGTGTTCATCACACTAAAAGTCTGTTCACACACATACGTAGAGACAAACAACACCAGCATCTTCTGGGACATCTTCTGGATGTTTGGAAATTTGTCTGCTTTAATGAAGCAGAAAACTCATCCAGTTTAAGAGAGTTGAACTTGTCCTTGAAGACGGTGTCCCCTTCAGGGCTTCCACGGCCAAAAACTCCTCTGTTATCTCAAAATTGTCATTAATCCCTCTGATAAACATTAACAGCTGAGCGGTGTCCTTTATGTCGTTACCAAGAAATATCATGTAAATGACTCCGCTTTTTTGTTTAGCTTGCTAGCTAACTCTTCGTCACTGTCCTGCGTGATGAGCTCATGTTTTCTAACGTGTTCTTCTCTCAGGACACCAGACACCTGCTGTCTCTACCAGCAGACACCTGCTGTCTCTACCAGCACTCTTTGAGAAACTCCCCTTCGGAGAAAGGCTTGATCCTGTAAACTACCTGCTGACCTCCGAGCGGTCCGTTCCCGCGTTGACTGGTTGTTAGCGCAGTTAGCATGTTTAGTGGAAAAGTGACATCTGATGTTGTATTCCTTTAAAACTGAAACGGTTTCTTGGCCAATAAGACACACGGCCTTCGACCGGACTTCAGGGAACAAGTATTCAGTCGTCCGTTCCTTATTAAACACTCGGGGCTCGCTGTCGACTTTTCTTTTCTTTGGCCCGTTCATTGTTCCAGATGTGTTCAGAGCAGCAGCAGAGTAACAACAGAGAGCAGCCGGCCTAGTGCGCCACCTGGTGGACCGCCAGGTATTACAGGACAAGGTCAAATGAATGCAGTCATAATTATGATATGATTTGATTTGGGCAATTCTGTACCAATCTTCGGCGGGCCGGATTAAAAACACCAACGGGCCGGATGTGGCCCGCGGGCCGTAGTTTGCCCACCCTTGGTGTAGGTGGTTACTATGGTGTGTAGGTGGTTGCTATGGTGTGTAGGTGGTTTCTATGAGGGTGTAGGTGGTTGCTATGGTTCTGTAGGTGGTTACTATGGTGTGCAGGTGGTTGCTATGGTTCTGTAGGTGGTTACTATGGTGTGTAGGTGGTTGCTATGGTGTGTAGGTGGTTTCTATGAGGGTGTAGGTGGTTGCTATGGTGTGTAGGTGGTTTCTATGAGGGTGTAGGTGGTTGCTATGGTGTGTAGGTGGTTACTATGGTGTGTAGGTGGTTGCTATGGTTCTGTAGGTGGTTACTATGGTATGTAGGTGGTCGCTATGGTGTGTAGGTGGTTTCTATGAGGGTGTAGGTGGTTGCTACGGTGCTGTACGTTGTGGGTTTGAGGTAACGTGACGACTTCACTTTCTGCTCACATTTATTAAATCAGTTGTCTTTTATTCTTTTATTCAGCCGAAACGTCATGATTGGACCAGAAGGGTTTTATCGATACTCACACACATCGAACTCATTAATTATTCTTCCAGCTGTTCAGATCGATCTGTTAATCACATGTATTAATCACATGTATTAATCATATGTATTAATCATATATTGATCCAGTGACTCTGCTGCTGCTCTCAGTCTAAACACAGTGACCTCCTTTTACCTGCACGTCAGTGTGTGTGTGTGTGTGTGTGCGTGTGCGTGTGCGTGTGTGTGTGTGTGTGTGTGTGTGTGTGTGTGTGTGTGTGTGTGTGTGTGTGTGTGTGTGTGTGTGTCCTCCTGCCTCACCTTTCCCCTCATTAACCTTCGTCCTGTTGATAGCGTCGCAGGTTTCAACACGATGTTGTTTCAGAATCCTGTTTCCTCTTCAAGTTCATGTTTGTCAAAAACGACGACTTCTTCTTTTTTTTCTTCTTCTTTTCTTTGTTATCACAACAAAGGTTCTGAACTTGTTTTATTGGATTAATCGTCACTGTTCACGTTGATCGGATTCATCAATAATAAATCTGATGTTCACATTACAACAGTGAAATAAGCGTGACAGGTTTCATGGTGAAACAGTGCCACCTGTGTTCAACACAAGCATGTGTTCGTGTCTCTTCTACGTGTCTCAGCTCTGCCTCTCCTCTTAAACAGTCAATCGTTAAACCAATGAAACCGGATCACCTCCTCATAGTTTCATGTGGCGCTCGTGACCTCGTCGTGACCTCAAATTCTCAAAAACATTCTGTAAAAAGTTATTTCATGAATATTATTATTAATTCAGTGGGTGAAGATTAACTTAACGTCCTCTGATCTCTGTGTGTGTTTGCGACTGTTTGCCTTTTCATCTTCTCATGACACTTTAATGCCACTATTAACCTGCTGCCATCACCCGAGGAGGGGCGGGGTCAAAGGTCACGACCCGAGGAGGACTCACCTCTGAGCACCGCATGTTAATAATGCTAATTCCCCTAAAGCATGCTATTGGTCTCCTTCTGGCTTCCCGCCATTGCTTACTCAGAATGCATCTGTGATGCAGCGTGAGATTTAACACCTGTCTGACAGGAGCAGGAGACGGGGGAGGAGGAGGAGGAGGAGGAACAGGAGGAGAACAAACTGATGCTGTCAGACATCCAGTTTATTAGTAACACTTAATAGCAGCAAAGTGTTCCTATTATTTTGTCCACCTGGTTCATGTCAACATTTTTTTTAAACTGAAAATTGGAGTCAAAGTAGCAGAAAAATATTCTCCAAGTTTTGAATATAAATATCTTCATGTTAACATGTTTTATTTCCTTGCCGTGTTAATAAAGTGTTTCAGGAGTCGTGTTCTTTCTTTCTTGAGAAAAGACTGACTGTCTTTTATTTCTTCTTTATTATATTTTATTTTACCTGCATTTATTTGTTCTGGATCTGTTGGACCTTAACAAAGAGGATGATTATATAAATATTTTAAAGGTTCATGTAACCATTTATTTTTCTCTTACATGATGTCAGATGATTTTTAAACCAAACCTCTGTTTTTAGATTTCAGAATGTGTTTTTATATTTTCTACACAGCTGTTAATATATCATAAAAATCAACTATAGAAGCTGAAGTTTGTGTTTATGAGGCAACGA
>NW_027210914.1:172500-175000 GCF_029030835.1 Brachyistius frenatus
GTCCATCAGTCCTGTCTCCCACCACCTCCACCCTGTCCAGTGGACACCCCAGCACACTGCTGGCCTTCTTGATTAGCTTGTCCCATCTCATCAGATCGTCTGCTGAGTGTTATCAGTCCAGTTTATTCATGTGAACACCCAGGTAAGAGCCTGCTAACGTTAGCCTGCTAACGTTAGCAGGCTAGTGTTAGCCTGCTAACGTTAGCCTGCTAGTGTTAGCCTGCTAACGTTAGCCTGCTAGGGTTAGCCTGCTAACGTTAGCCTGCTAGTGTTAGCCTGCTAGTGTTAGCCTGCTAGGGTTCATTTAGAATTTATTAATCCCAAAGGGGGAAAATGTTTTAGTCACAGTGTGTCTCACTGTGGGCGGACCTCCACCTCTGCTGCACTGACACAGGTGGAGGGAGGAGACACAGGTGGAGGGGGGAGACAGGTGGAGGGAGGAGACACAGGTGGAGGGAGGAGACAGGTGGAGGAGGGAGACAGGTGGAGGGAGGAGACACAGGTGGAGGGGGGAGACAGGTGGAGGGAGGAGACACAGGTGGAGGGAGGAGACCGGTGGAGGGAGGAGACACAGGTGGAGGGGGGAGACAGGTGGAGGGAGGAGACACAGGTGGAGGGGGGAGACCGGTGGAGGGAGGAGACACAGGTGGAGGGGGAGACCGGTGGAGGGAGGAGACACAGGTGGAGGGGGAGACAGGTGGAGGGGGGAGACACAGGTGGAGGGAGGAGACAGGTGGAGGGGGAAGACAGGTGGAGGGAGGAGACACAGGTGGAGGGGGTGTATATTTACAGTTTGTTTTGTTTGTGTTTACTCTCACAGACTCTGACGTTGTTTGAAAATATAACAAATAAAAACAAAAGGAGCTCTCTGATTGGCGGATCACTCTCAAACTCTGTCCGACCAATGAGCGAGAGGCTTCCTTGGTATAACGCGCGTGTCTCCGCCCCCTTCGAGTCACGACCAGTTTGAATTGAGGAGAACCAAAAACATGTCTGGACGCGGAAAGACCGGCGGGAAAGTCCGCGCCAAGGCGAAGAGCCGGTCCTCCCGGGCCGGACTCCAGTTCCCGGTGGGTCGGGTCCACAGGCTGCTCAGAAAGGGCAACTACGCCCAGCGTGTCGGTGCCGGAGCCCCCGTCTACCTGGCGGCGGTGCTGGAGTACCTGACCGCTGAGATCCTCGAGCTGGCCGGAAACGCCGCCCGCGACAACAAGAAGACCCGCATCATCCCGCGTCACCTGCAGCTGGCGGTCCGCAACGACGAGGAGCTCAACAAGCTGCTGGGCGGAGTGACCATCGCTCAGGGCGGCGTGCTGCCCAACATCCAGGCGGTGCTGCTGCCCAAGAAGGTCGAGAAGGCCGCCAAGAAATAGACTGAGCCTCCAAGAAGTAGACGGAGCCTCCAAGAAGTAGACGGAGCCGCCAAGAAGTAGACGGAGCCGCCAAGAAGTAGACGGAGCCTCCAAGAAGTAGACGGAGCCTCCAAGAAGTAGACGGAGCCTCCATCAACGGCTCTTCTCAGAGCCTCCGACTCTTCTGAGCGGTTGTTTCGCGTCATGAATATAAATGTTTGAAGACCATCGTGTGAACGCAGTTTTACAGGAAATATAACAGACGATTTCAAATCAAATGAAACCGAGACGACGCACAGAAACCTCGAGCTATAAAACCACCAAACTTTAAAGAAAATAAAACCGTCTGATGTTTCTATGCTGATTGAAGTCTTTAGAAGTACAAATATAAATGAAGTCAGACCATAATAATGTTAAAATAAAGGTGATAATGTCCTCTGATCATTTATATACATAATAAAACGGGGCAGGATTGTAATCTGTTTCTCACCAGCAGGTGGCGGCAAAGCAGCGATTAAGACGCGTCGTGATTTTAAACGTGAGGAAGAAGAACGAACAACTTCCGGGTTTTTAGTCCTTCAGAAGAAGAACCGAACTGCGAACAGAACTCATGTCGGCGACCAGCTGTTGAGAAACGCCTCCAGCTGTCCGCCATGTTTCCGCGGTGAGTTTCCGACGCATTTATTTTGCGTTGTTTCCACGTGCTGTTTGGGGCCAGTCCGGAGGGCGTGGTCTGCTAGGTAACGTTAGCTGGGTTAGCATGTCGCTACCGAACACATCGAAGGCTTTAAAGATGAAAATGTAGATAAAATATGAGTAAATCATTTAACGGACCTTTGTTCCGGTTCTGGGAGCTTTTCTTCGTTTGTTTCGTAACTCTGAACGGCGAGCAAAACCTCGACTGACGGTTTAATACCGAACAGCCTTTAAAAACCTCATTTGAATCTCTTGCTCACATTAACGTCAGAAGAATGATCGGAGCAGAACCCTTCAAACATCTGGAAACAGCTGTTTAACTTCAAACATCTGGAAACAGCTGTTTAACTTCAAACATCTGGAAACAGCTGTTTAACTTCAAGAAGTCTTTGTGTCATTTCAGCCTCTGATGAAACTCGGTGAGCGAGTAACCCGGATGTAAATATTACAAG